>NC_083379.1:19540000-19848125 GCF_031755915.1 Ziziphus jujuba | reverse complement strand
TATATATATATTAAAAAAAAAAATTAGTTACAAGTTAGACATATAGTTTAAGAGGTTATCAGTCAAAAGCGTGTCACACTCCCGGTACCTTCCTGGTCCAGTAAGCTAAGGAGGACCCTACAAAAAAGAGGAAGAAGAAAAAAATAAATAAATAAAAATAAAAACATACACACAAAAATAAATAAATAAAAAATAAAAACATACACACACTTTTTGTGAGGACTAGTTTTAGAGGGTTTTCACCTCCACGTCTTGATGGGAAAAAAAAAAAAAAGGTGACTGCTAGCACAAGGCATCCAACAAAGGGCTTCACAGTCACATGGTGGGGTGGGACGTTTGTGTATTCATCTCTGTGCCATTGCTATTTTGCTAATGGCTAAGGGTATTCAAAGCTGCCTTTTTTCTCCTTTTCACCTAATCAAAGTTCGTGTCCTTATTACAAAGTGGCCCATAACAACTTGAGATTTCCTCACTACCTCCAATCTCAATGGCTGTCTCTCTCTTACTTTTGCTCTTTCTTCTTCTACTAGGAAACTCACACCCTTTTATGTATAGTTCAAGCCATTCTGTTTTATGGTAATTTATTAGTTTTTTATATGGTATGGTATTTGTTGGTAAAATTTTCAAAATTTGTTATCATAATTCACTAATACTTCATATTTTATTCAAACAGTCCAATAGTAAAGTCATTATATCCTTAAATAATATTTTTAAATTGGAAACCTTTTATTTTCAATATCAAATTAAGAAAAAAAAAACAAAAAAAAGGTACCACATTGTATTATGGGTATTTCATTATGAGTAGTGATGAAGATTATTTTAAATTGGTATCTTAGTTATTATCCAAACAATCATATTAGTATATGTAAAGTTAATAGACAAACTTAACCAACATGCCATTTATTTTCTCCATGAGTGAAATAAGGTTGAAGCATAAATTTTACTTTTTTACTATTTATGGTCATCTTTGTCATACGTTTCGAAGTTTCATAATAAAAATAAATAAGAACCGAAACATAGTATAAGAATGATCAGTGTGAAAGTTGCATCTAACTAAATAACTTCCCTTTTAGAGTTCTATAAGATAATAGAAAATAAAGTATTCATATATAATGTATGCATTGCTTTCAAGTTTTATCCCACTTTCCTTTTTCTGTTATTATTATTATTATTATTATTATTTTATTCATAAAATACATACAAAAGGTTTCCAAAAACATAAAATAAAAATTAAAAAACAAATAAATAAAAAGCACTACCACCAACAACAAGGTAGCAATCTGACATAATAAATCCAGTCACATACATTCATCAGAAGATATGAAAACATCCACCTCCTTTAAATAAGCTCTCAACTTCCAACAGTTTTTCTGATTTTCCTTTTTCAACCTTGGAAATGATGGAAATGCCCCTGTCGCTATTGCTTCGATCTCCACCTTTTTACTCTATGTTTCTGTATTCCGAACCAAGGTCATTCCTGTAAATTCATGCTAAAATCCAATTCAGTGATTCAGCTGCCAAATCTGCGGATAAGTATACAACCCTAGCTGGTCAGTCAGAGCCTCTCCCTCGTTTTTTTGTTTTTTTTTGGCTTCGAGATAGGATCACGGCTTAGATTCCCATTCTTCTCGTGTTCAAAGCTCGACAAATTCCGATCAAAAGTCGCCGGAATATTCATGCCCATCTCGCTGGAAAATATGGGTTCGGAGCACCCAAACCCATGATAGCAACAATGGGGGAAGAGGATTGCCACAACGAGGAAGCAGGACAAGATCCAAAGCCGCTGGAATCCTCCACCGGAGATTCCAATCTCCGTAAAGCTATTGATTCCTTAACGTCTTTAATATCGCTTTCCCATTCCGTCAGAGTCTTCGCCGTCAAATGGCAGTTGATTCGGAACAAACTCCAGGAGTTGAACTCCGGCTTAATCGCCGTGGAAAACTGCGATTCCGGCGAGAACCCGGCGATAAAAGGCCTGGTTTCGGCCGTGCTGGTCACGGTCAACGATTGCAATGATCTCGCTCGCCGCTGCGTCGATCTCTCTTACAGTGGAAAGCTTCTGATGCAGAGCGATTTGGATGTAATCTCTTCGAAATTCGATAGCCACTCGAAGAAGCTCTCGGAGATTTACAACGCCGGGATTCTGACCCAAGGCTTTGCAATTGTAGTTTCACGGCCAAGTATTGGAGCTTGCAGAGACGACATGAGGTTCTATGTGAGAGACTTGATGACCAGAATGAAGATCGGAGACGCAGAGATGAAACGGCAAGGACTTGTTAACTTGCATGAGGCTTTGGTAGAAGACGAGAAATATGTGAAAGTGATTGTGGAGCTCAACGATATCATGTATGTTCTGGTCAACTTCCTTGACTCTTCCGAGATTGAAATCCAAGAAGGAGCTGCCAAGGTACTCTCGGTCATCTCGGGGTTCGATTCGTATAAAGGTGTTCTGGTTGGAGCTGGGATTGTAGCTCCATTGGTTCGGGTTTTGGAATGTGGGAATGAGTTGGGAAAAGAAGCGTCCGCAAGGTGTTTGCAAAAACTCACTGAGAATTCCGAAAATGCGTGGTCGGTTTCTGCTCATGGAGGAGTCACAGCTCTGCTGAAAATCTGCGCCGGTGGCAGCAATTGGCGGCCGGAATTGATTGGCCCTGCTTGTGGGGTTCTCAAAAATCTCGCCGGAGTTGAAGAGATAAAGAGATTCATGGTTGAAGAAGATGCTATATCCACCTTCATCAAGCTCGTACGGTCCAGGGACGAAGCCGTGCAGATGAATTCGATTGAATTCCTTCAGAATATAGCATCTGGGGATGAATTAATCCGGCAAATGGTAGTTAAAGAAGGAGGAATTCGTGCACTAATGCGTGTGGTTGAGCCCAGATCGTCTTGCAGTTTCAAGACCAGAGAGATAGCTCTTCGGGCAATAGAAAATCTGTGTTTTTCCTCAACGAGCTCTGTTGGGATATTGCTAGAATATGGATTTGTTCACCATCTCATCTTCCTCTTGCGAAATGGGGAAGTTCCGATCCAAGAATTGGCATTAAAAGTGGCAATCAGGCTGTGTGGGACATCGGAGGAAGCCAAGAAAGAAATGGGCGAGGCGGGTTTCATGCCGGAGCTTGTTAAGTTTCTTGATTCCAAGTCGATTGAGGTTCGTGAAATGGCAGCTGAGGCACTCTCTGGCATGGTTTTGGTACCCAAAAACCGAAAGAAATTCGTGCAAGACGACCGCAACATTGGCCTACTTCTGCAATTGCTTGACCCGGAAAAGGAAAATCCAGGCAACAAGAAGTTATTGCTTTCTATACTAATGTCGTTGACGAGTTGCAACAGTGGGAGAAGGAAGATTGCTCATTCTGGGTATCTTAAAAACATTGAGAAGCTTGCAGAAGCAGAGGTTTCAGATGCTAAGAAACTTGTCAGAAAATTGTCCACCAACAGATTCCGGAATTTGTTGAGTGGATTCTGGCATTCTTGAGTGTAAGTTTGCTTTTTCACAAACAAATATGAAGCATATATATTTTTGTTATTAACACTACATCTACATCTGGATACAAGTGTTTTTCAAAATCCAAGCTATTAACCTGTTAATTTTTTTTTTTTTTTTCCCCATATCTTCCAGCCTAAAAAGAATATTTTGTTTCTCATAATCATCATTGAGTTTTCTTTCTTCATTTAGCTTTACCCCTTCCCAATGGCAGCTTTAGTGCTTTTTCAAGATTGTAACCTTAAGTAGAGATCAACAAAGACTGTTACTTTATATTTCTTGTAGATACTCTGCAATGGCAGATATAAATTAAATAATGTAATACATATATATATATATATATATATTGATTTGGAGGAAAGAATGTGATGGCAGATATTTTAATTAGATGGGGATAGAAGGATTATAAATATGATTTTCTGCATGTTTTGGGGAGAGCACATGGGAGGGAAAAGCATGAAAACCCAGATGGGCATGTGACTGTGAGTAGTGTTAATCAAGGTTTTGCACTGTGTATTATTATGGACAGAGAAGATAGTGATAGATGAAGTTTCCTATTGTATTTGCTTTGTCTTTTATATTAACTCTCTCTTTTCACTCTGTTATGACAGTTTCTTCGTCTTTTTCATTTTTTTATTTTTTTATTTTTCTGGGGGTAAATGACAGTTTCTTCGTCTTTATATGCAAATAAAAGTGATATTATTTGTTTCCATCTTTATGAACACACGGCAAGTGCAAGATCATCAAGAAGTTGAAGACAGAATTTAAGTAATGGTGTTGCAGTGTGGTGCATTAAAGATCCTGTTTATTGTGCCTTTGGTTGAAATATTTATGTATGGGATAGACAAAAGGATTGGATTCCACTTTTTCCATGCTCAGGAATGGGGCATGGTCTAAACTATTTAAGGCCTATAGCCTTTCATAATTGGTAACCCAAGATGGTAATAAGCACTGTGGACCATGGAATCTTCTTCTGAGCGTCTTAGTAGGTTGCTCTCAAACGAAACCAGACAGACATGGAGCCCAATGTGTTTCATGTACCAAGTGATTTCACTGTGCGTTGGTTTTAGAGATCATGTTTCGGGTTCTTTTTCTTTCTGAGATTAAAAAAATATATATTTTTTTTTTTAAAAAAAAAAAAAAAGGGGAGAGAGAAAAGTTTATGGATTAATTGCTTCATCTCAATGAGTGTTCTTAGTAGTGGAGTTGACAAATCATATGTGTATTTGTTGATAATGAAGTTGGCCGCATATTTAAGGATGTGGGTTCAGTCACGGCCCTCTCCCTTTAGTTTAAGAAGAGTATTATGGTGATCCTGAAAAAAATAATAAAATATAAATATCTTTTTGCTCAGAAGCTATTTATTAGTCATACTCATAACAGTTTTCAACATTGATATCTTTTGGAAAAAACAGCTCTCATCCATTTCTTCCTCTTTTAGATAAAAGAGGACCGTAGCCCGCAAAAGAACAGGAATCCAGTAACAATTGGGCCTAAGAGGCCTTGCACTTGAGATATAGATTGCAGTTGTAACACTTAGAATTGGGCCTTGATTGAGGGACGAGAGAGTAAAAGTTATGGCTTTCATTATTTGTTAAATTTAATAAGCATCGAGGCCATATAAAAAACAGAAAAAGAATCCCAAAGGAAAAATTATGTTTATGATTGAAATAATAATCCAAACCACGATCGTAATCCAGCCAAAAAATGATTTATAACAAATTGGTAATTATTCTTATTCCAGTATTTTATTCATCCTCATGAGACGGCCCAATGACTTTTTCTAGCAAAAGTCCATATTTTGAATTTCCCACATCCAAGATCATAAAAGAAAAAGAGAAGAAGAAAAATTTTCTCTAGTTTTTGGTTCACATATTTGTTCGTAATTGGAATGAATGATGACGCTGTTAAAAGAAAACTAGTTTTTCCATTGTAAAGAATATGATAACTTTATTATCTAGTAATTATCTAATTGCTATGAAGCCTATGGTTCTCATGTTAAAAGAAAACACCATTTTTTTTTTCACATTAAAAAAATACTGTGCCTTGAGATTTATCTTCTTTGACATGTACTTGAAAATGGTTTTATATTTTTTAAAAAAATATATATTTTTCAATATTATTTGGTTTTCTGTTTACTGTTTAGGTTGTCTACTTCAAATATTTGTTATAGGTTGTTAAATATCTTAATTAATTATAAGTTTTAACGGGAAAAAGTAAAACCAAACAAAATATTTATTTTTTTCTTTTTGTTCAAACTATGACAAACTCTCATGCTTACTACTAGCTAACATTAATAAACATTTAAAAGAAAAAAATTACATGTAATTAAGTAGAAAAAACTAGTGCTAACTTTACCAAACAACACCTTCATAAAATGAACAACTTTATGTTTTTCTGAACCAAAAAACAGTTTTTTAGTAGGTAAAAACTACATTGGTTTTAAAAGGGATTTGAGTACTGGTTTTAGGTGGGGTTTCCATTTGTTATGTTTCTCTTGTATGGCTTTATTTGATTTCCTAAAGGCCTTTCGCAGTAAGACACCGTGAAACTGTCCCCTAAACAAATTGTGATCCTTTTTATTTTATTTTTTTGTGAAAGGTACAAATTGTGTTCCTTAATGAATGAATACTAATTTAATGGGGCATCGTCATATAATTTATTTTTGCAAACCAATTGGTGAACCTCAAGCAAATCGCAGCACTGGCTTTCCCTTCTTAACAATGTGACTCTAATTTTGAAAATTTTAGGGCTTTTTCTTCTTTACATTAATTGGTTTGGGCCATTGTTGTGTAATACTTTTCTTGGTCACAGTCAATGATGGTGGTGCAGAAACATTACAATGTTGGAAGGGACAGAAAGGCCGATTGTCAACTATTCTTCAATATCTTATCCCTTCTTTTTTTTTTTTTTTTTTTTAATTTCATTTCGGCATTTCACCGTGCATTGGGCGAACGGTCAAGATGAATAATTACATGGGTCCTGTCATCGGTCCAATACTATTCAATTTTCAATTTCAATTTCAAGTGTCAGTTCCATTGTTGGCTTTCATCAATATTTTTTTATGTACAATCATTATTTTTTATTTTTTATTTTTTCCGTTTAAACTTTAAAACCCACTAACTAGTTCATTGATTTTTGTTCATGTGATTCTCTTTAAAAATATTTCTTTATACTTTTAGTATCCAACATGTTGATGAACGAAAGCTAATGGTTGTTTTTTTATAGTACAAGTTACAGAAAAGATTTTTGAATGTTGTGGCAGACCAATACCATCTAGACATTCATCCGTGATGTAATTTGACTGATCCTACTCTTAATTGAAAATCTAACCACTAGAAAAGGATGCACATCTTCGTATGTAAGTTGGGCTAAGATTCTTTATAAATTTCCTTATTAATTCACTTTGCAAAATTAAAAAATTCTACAATCTCAAGAAGAAAAAAAAAAAAAATTAGAACAAAGACATGCTGCATATAGACAAATGGATTTAGGGCATTGATTTATATATATACAATTAGGCTCATTTTATATGAACTTGATGGATTTTTCATTTTTTTTTTTTTTTGGTAAGATTTCTCAATTACTTCAAAAATCAAAATTTAAAAATACATAAGTGATTAGTACGGATGAACATGGGATTTACTCTTGACTCCATTTTAGTTCAATAAATCTTATAACGAGATGATTTGATGAGAGTAATAAAGAATTCCTTGTTGGTTTTGGATTTAGGTCTAACGCAATCTTCAAAGGCAAATATAAGGGATATAATATAGTTATAAAAAAAATCTTTATTTTAAAGTAGATAAATTAAAAAAAAATGTTGGGTTTGTTGAGGGGTTGGTAATTAATATAATAAACCCAACTTGGCAGTTGCTTTGATGTTTCAAATAAAGATAAAGAAATAAACATAAGGCACCTCCAAGTTTTTAAGTGTGCATTTTTCATTCGGTAGACCCACCGGTAACCATAACATGTGAAAATGCAGGTATGAATACGATGTAGAGGCCCTTTTCTGTCTGACTATTGGTGGGGTTGCCTCATTGGTTGTTGCCAGTAGTTGCCCGTCGTATACCTTTTTTTTTAAAGCCTCATCTGTCAACTTCATTACCATTTAAACTCTATGCGTATGTATATAATATTCCCTCTCTGTCTACGCATTCAATTTAATTGGTCTCTCTTCCTTGACTAAACTAAGAGGGCCCTCACTTTTCCAATTCCAATTTCTGTTTCGTCCAAAATCAATTTTTTTCCTTTTGGGCCTTGGGCTTTTGTCTAGAAACTAGAACCGATAAGTTCATAGGAAAAGTCATTAGCCGTGGATTAATTATGTCAAATTGAGTTTTCACTATTCTTTAGTTTAACATTACCCCAAAAGAAAAACTACCTTTTTCTTTTTTCATATTTGCTTATGATTTTCTCGGCCACATGATACATTTAATAGGATTTCCGCAACTGATGAGTTAGTCAAAAAGGAAGAGGATAAAAAAGAATGGGAATAGATAAAGAAGTATAAGAGTTATTGTGGAATGGCCATTAATTAATTCTAGTGTAACAAAAATTTATGTGAGTGGGTTTGACAAGAAGGTAAACTTTAAGTCAAAAAGATATGTGACATGGTTGACTTTATATTAATTTGGAAATTGGAACAAAGGACAGAGCCTGGATGAAGACTAATTTGGCCATGCCTTAGCAATGAAGATGACCAAAGGAAATTTCTTTCAGATGGATCCAAATAATGAAGAGCTGGTCTGGTCCCAATTCAATTCATTTCATTCAATTAATGTTCAAGTTTAATGGCCTTGTTCAGTGACACTTTATGGGGTGTGCTGAATTTTGGTCAAATTGAAACGCCTACATTGCACTGTAAGTCTGTAACAGTACTTTCTTTTGTGTGTTTTTTTCCCCCCTTTTCTTTTTGAACACTGTAAAAAGTACTAGCAAGCAGGAATACTCAAGCATGATATGGGCAATGAGTTGCGGTCACTAAATCTATTACCCACAAAAAAAAACAAAAAAAAAAAAGGGCCCGCAGGCTGCAGCCAAATCCACTTGCCCCAGAGGACATCTTGCTGTGGCTCGCCTATCCCATCAAATTGTGCGCACCATTCCGTCCATTGGTTATTAGAAAAAGAAATTATAACAAATTAAAAATAGTGTTGTATTACTTACCATTACTCTTCTCTAAAAAAATTTAGAGTAAGGAATTAGAGCAAGAGACGCGGGAGCTTTTATGGTCAAAACGTAATAGCTTCCATAGAAAAATACGCCTAAAGACCCAATTGAGCTTTAGAACATGGTTGAACCTACATGTGAAAGGGAAGTACTAAGGAATTATATTTACTTCCTAACAGCTTATTAAGCCTTTACCAAGAATGGTAATTCTACATAATACAAAAAATATAATAATAATAATAATAATGCATGATATAGTTTCTTGGAGGTAGAAAAACAATTTGTATGAATTAATTTTTGCTTTTTATATGTAGACAACTGAAAATCATGTTGAATGAGGACTTATGAAATGTTTATTAATTAATTTCTAAAATGTTTGTTGACAATTAGTCGATTTGAGAGAATTATTGATATGATGTTTGCCTCATTTTGTCAAAGCTGTTCTAGATAGTCATCCATACAACGAACAAGTTATTCTTTCTTCACACAAACATAAATACATATACCTTTTGGGTGCATATGGGCCATATAAGAGTTGTGATATTTATGGTGATCAGCATTTTTATTTTTATTTTATTTTATTTTTTTGTCTTTGAGTAATATCAGATACTTCCTAAGATCATTCATTTGCTTGAGATCATGTTGAGTACAATGGGAAATATTTTAAAATCTATATAATATACAGTTTTTTTTTTATATATATAATATAAAATATACAAATTAAGAGAATGAGAAAGAGAGTATGTAGTTTGTCCTTTCTATGTGTAGCTACCGTTGCAAACATGCAGAAGCCCAACAGCATCATATGAATTATTATCATTATTATTATTATTATTATTATTATTATTACTGGAAATAAGATGAATTAATCAGTCCTTATCAATCCCTGCCACTAATAATCAATTATATTGTATAAACTAATTAAAGAATCTATTAAACTCAATATTATTGTGTCGTTCTCCCTATAAATACAAGAAAAGGGTATCCGTCTCTTAGAAATCACACCCTGGAAAATCTGTTTAAATAATTGCATTGTCAGATATATAAAATCGTGTTTCGCGCAATAAGGAATGAACACCAGCGTTATTAGAATTATTTAATTTAACACAAAGTCTATGCAAATCACAATATTATATATATATATATATAATATAGATATAAAATATATATATTTATATATATAAATATATTTGAAAGGTCAATATTTATATATTTTAGGTGCACCCATTCGCACGTCGTTATGCCTTGCTAATACATTGAACAGCTTGGTTGCAACCTATACTAATCATGATTATATATAATAATAAGTACCTAATATGATAATAATATCGGAATAACAACAATGTTAATAACTTTGTTAACTATTATGTGGACTACCCAAGGGCTATGTAGTGCCTTCCATCGTAAGCTTGTGTGATGTGGCGGATTGAACATTCTTTTTAAAGATCAGTGAAGCCACAAAGTTCGAAAACATGCATTTTTTTTTTTTTTCACTATCCAAAATTTAAGTTAAAATCAAAACTTTTTATATTTAGTGCTATAGTATAAGGAAGACAATTTGGCCAACTAGGCAACTAGCACAATATTGGACGTACCTTCCATATATGTGTGTGAACAATAAAGTTATTGAGGCAAAAACAATTAATATTTGATTATTTGTTAATCTGGACTCTTTTTTATTTTTTTCAGAAAAATGGAATTTTTCTTTATATTTATGCATGGTCATATGAGTTTCTTACAAGATCTCACGTGAAATTAAATATTTTATTTATTTAAAGTTTTCTTTAGAAAATCAGGGCCATTGAAACATTAACGGTGGAGAAAAAAAGCCATGAAAATAACAGCAAAGCACTTGAATTTTGTTGCTTATATTTACATGCATGACAGCTTAGATCATGTGAAAGAAATACCAAAAAGTGAAGTTATGCTTATCTCAATTTTTTTGGTAGGTGGATCTTATATGGCCTCAGAGGTCTATCTGGGATATTCATGATTCATGAAGATCTTACTTTGAAAAGTTAGAAATTGATCAATTGTTTTCCCTTAATCGTTGAAATTTATATTGTCTCTAAAGAGTATATGCAGTTGGAAAGTCATGGAAACACCATTAATAGTCCGAATGGATAAGAATATATATATATATATATATATATATATTGACAGATAAGGCAATGGATAAGAATATATATTCACGCAATAACATGTACATAAGGACCTCGTGAATATACGTAACATCGAATTCATTATTATTTGCCTATAAATTCACGATAACGTACAAGGTATTAATTTAACATTTTAATAGAATTTTTTAATTGATAAAACATTTTAATAGAATTAAGTTTTTCAAATTCCTCGTATTTTTTTATCTTATTATTTTTTTACGAAAACTATTCCAATCTATGTATTTATATTTTCAACAATTCAGGATGATATTGGTTATCTTCATTAATTAATTCAATCAATTTATATATATATATATATATATATATATTTTGTATTTATATTTCTTCTATGTAGTATGATATGCTAAGATTACTTTTTTGGACAGACCATTTTATTCTATTGGTAATTTGTTTATTCGATTTTTTTTTTTTATGGCATTTGCATTCCTTCAAATATATTACATATATTAACCTTATGATTAACAATTTTGCTGAGCTCTTTAATTAATTTAAAGTTGAAACAAACATCTTTTTGAAATTAAAAGTAAACATAATTAATTTTGCTCCAACTCCTGCAATAATACATTAGAACATCCTAAAAACAAGATGCTTATGTTTCAGCGTCAAGCTGTTCCAGCTGTGGTTCATGTTCTACATCTTAGTTACGTCCTACAACTTCCCAAACTTTCAGCACAAAAAAAAAAACCAATTTCTATTTCTTTATATATGTATTAAAAGTAAATAAATTGGGTCAACCCCACCTTATGTAAGTTGGTTGACTTTAGATATAGCAATGAGTATTCTATTTTCACCCCAAAAAAAAAAAAGGGAGTTCTCTATGAGTGTTGACTTGGCTTCTCGTTACTCTTCCTTATCCTGTAAATCCTAGTGGATTTACACGCTCTTTTTGCACAATCTATAATAAAAAATAAATAAGATAATACACTATAGTAATCTGTTGGTTGAAAACAGAAGAGAGAGCGCCGTTACGCATGGACATAGAAACGTAGACATTTTGGGTTGGCGTTTGGTTGACCACCTCAATTGGTTTCATTTATTAGAATGGAAATGCCATTTGGAATGTGCTAAAATGCCATAGCGTTAATCTAGTTGTTATATAACAAACCATTTCATGGTCAAAAATTGGTTTGTGGGCGGTGGACCCTGGATGCATGTATATTTATATATGTATTATACACACCAAGCTGCTTAAATTGTGGGCTTAAAATTTGCTCTGTGTGAACAGTATTGCATGAAATTCTAAGTTTTCTAGATAAGGAAGCAAAATAGGTCCCCCAAAACCCACAATTAGTGAAAAAGATGATGAATATAAACTTAAGCAAAGAGTTGGGTTTTTTGGATTAGCGACTGCCTATCCAACTTGGCATCAATAACTTCGTCTCTATCCTTAAAATTGTGTTATGCCACCTAACCGCCAGCACTTCACATTGAAAACGCACAAAGGAATTTTACACGCATTCATTCAATTATGATAAGCGTTCATATTATCCATAATGCATAACACACTAATTTTTTTTAACTTTTTTTTTAGTGGTGTGGCTATGTCCCAGCCTTCCCTTCCTAGATTCTAACCCCGTCCAACAGGCGTGGGTTGTGATCTCTGCCACTTGAACTGTCTGACAAACTATTCTGGGACTCAAACACGACTGATAATATGCTGAATTTTTTTAATATTAATTATGCAAATCAATCCAATTTTATTTTGTTTGTTTATTCATTTTTTTAAAAAATTTATGTTCGATCAAAACAAATACAAAAATCTAAGAAGAAAATAATATAAAAATATAAACAAATGAGACGACGTGTGCATGACGACGCTGCCAAAAGGAACGAGTCGTCTGGTCTATGTGCGTACGTAGAAACAGAAGTTGCAGGAATTGGGATACAGCTGCGGTACACTCTGTGTGTGTGTGTGTGTGTATTGTGCGTGTGAACGTAGCGAATCAAAAATCATCCATCGGGATGGCACGTGTGAACAAATCAGCGGCAGGTGGGACCCACCCAATCTCCCAGAGAGCTACTGAAAAGACGAAAGAGGAAGGCCGAGCAGGCAAGATACCGGGATAATGACCAAACGGCCTCTCCGTTCCAAACCCAATGGGACCCCTCTCTCTCTCTCTCTCTCTCTCTCTCTCATCGTTTACGGTTTACTTGACTTTGAATTACATGCTACATTACAATTCATAGTCAAGCCAACCTTATTTGAATTCCCCCCAAAAAATTATTTCTTCTTTTTTATACATGGTATTTATTTTTTAACCTCGTTTCCTTTCTACCTTTTAGCATTTATATATAGGCGAATTCTTTTTTTATTTTTATATTTTAGTTTTTGTAAGTAGTAAAAACGTATACATTTGAGGTATGGATATGTAAGTCCTATGTTTCCATTTTCCTATCCTCATTCCTCCATATCATTTATATAATCATATTCTATTTAAACATACTGATAAACGGTTAAAATATAATAATTGTTTTATAAAATATAATAATATTTTATTATTAATTGAATAGGAAAACAGAGACAAATTAAAACATCTCGAATTATAGAGATGCAAGTTGATTGCCCATGTGCATGTATATATATATGTAAAAAGACAATAAGCATAAGGTTGTAACTTTTAATGCCTAGTTTTGGTAGTTAGCTGTGAATTGATAGGATTTTTGGAAGTGTAGAGGAGAAACACAGGAAAGATCAATTATAAGTGACCCCAACTAGTTTGGAGGGTAATAACAGCCAAATCCAACCAGAATTAATCTCCACTGTTTATTGAAAACCCAATCTCCAAGACCACAAGAAATAAAATTAAATTAAAAAAAATGAAAAAGACCCATCAGAGCACAGTGCAAACAAAGGATATTAATTTCAGCCTTTTAGAAAGAGAAGTTTTGAAGAAGACTAATAAGGAACATTGTTGTATTTAAAGGAAATTGTCCATATAATTTGTTTATTTTCAATACATTGAGACGTGTCGTATTGAAACGAGTCTATTCTTTATCATATTTGTGTTGTTTTAAATTTCATCCATTTAAATATGATTCGCTTATCCATCTTATTGATATGAATAAATTCAAATTTGTTTGTAAGATTATCATCGTCTTAATACATTAATGACAGATGTAAAACTGAAAAAAAAAAAAAAACACAAAACAAAAATAGGTATCATGTTTTATTTTAATCAAGAAAAATAAAAAAACAAAATGAAACTTTTTTATTTTAATCTTGCAAAATGAACATATATTTGTTTCATTTTTTCTCAAAAAAAAAAAATAGCAAATTAATTCATGTATATATAAAATCTTCAAATATTACACGTTTTACACTTTATTATTTCACATTGCTTTTTGAATTATTGTTTCTGTCACTTTAGTTCAATTATAAATTTTTAATAGATAAATTTTATGAAATTAACCATATATAATTAATATTTGAAAAATTGTTTTATTTCATTTATAATTGGTGTATATATGTAATTTTACTAACTTTATTAGATAAAATCAAATAATTAGACTAAAATAATAAAAAAAATTAGAGGACAATGCCTCACATTTTAATATGTGAAAGGCAAAGTACTGAACATATGATAGCCCAAAAGGTTTAAATGTATTTTACTTGAAACTAACCATCTTAAAAAATATGATGCTTACAAAATTTCAAAAATACACTAGTCGAATCTAATGGATTTATTATCTGTTCAACGTGTTTCATACATTAATAGCCATTAATTAATTAAATACTATTGGATTTCATGCTAATACTGTGTAACCAACCCCAGTCTGAAAATTATTTTTCTTTTGTTTTTAGCTAAAAAGTCTGAAAATTATTATGAAAACGGTAAAATGGGGCATTGAATTTGGGAAAGCTCAGTGAAGCTAGCCCACTGTTGCCCTTCCATGCTGCTTTTTTTTGGGGAGAATATTACCAAGGTATATACAGCGGCTATCTATTACTTACCCAACAATCAATTTCTTCAGGAATTTATTTATTAACGACTCAGGAATGACAAGCAAAATCAGGAAGGAAGATCTTGTTGGTCCTCTTTTCGCCCTCTTTCTCTTTTTTTGTTTTTTTTTTTTTTTTCCCCTATCTCTCTCTCTCTTTGCCTTTTCCTTTTTCCTTTGGGAATGTTCTTGCACTTTTGTTAACAAATTATATGATCGAGTTGCAATTTATTTTCTCCTATGAGTGTTTTTTTTTATTTTATTTGATCAATTACTTATGACGGTTTGCAATGTATATATATTTTTTTGCTATGTCTTTAGATATCTTTTGCCTCCCGATAGATTCGAATCCAGCATAATAAATATAGAGATAATGGTACTCGTATCATCAACTGAACTATCACATTTGTCTTGCAATGTATATATTTTTTACATAATAAAACTTGCTTATATATAATTCTTATACCATGTCATGTGTCAAATATGCATGCTAAATACAATATGCTTTTCTTCAAGGCTCAACTATAAAATTCACCAAACAAAAAAAGGCTCAACCATAAATTGTACATTTTTTTAAATAAAACCATAGGAATTTTTTTTTTTTAAGTCCAAATTCGTACAACCTTTTAAATGGGATGCTCTTTGAAAAATACAAGTTCATTTCACTTATTAGTGCTTTGATAACATTTTATAATTTTGTTTTTTTTTTTTTTTTCACTTTCTTTTCTTTTTTTTTTTAAATACATGTGGAATTTTAGAATTGTATGATTTGTTTTTTTTTTTTTTTCAAATGATTGTTATTTTAGTAGTTTATTTTATATTATAACTACGAGCTTAAAGGAAAAGAAATGTCTACATCATTTTTTATTTATTTTTTATGAAATGTCTACGACAAATTGAAAATCATTATTTTAAACTGTTTATATGATTAATCTTATTGTAACAAATATTGATTTTTATTACACATGGATATCAAATAGTTTTTTTAATTTTTTAAATCCTTCATATATGCTTAATTTTATTTTTTTTAGAATTACAAATATAAATAACTTTTTTCTAAATAATTAGATAATTGCACTTTAATATTTTGTAGTTTATAATAACATCTAAAATTTTGATATCAATAGAAATTTCAAATGTTCAAAATATAAAAATATCTACGAAAATATCGATAATTATTAATATTGATAAAAACTAATAAAAAAATAAAAATTGAAAAAAATACATATTTGATAAAATTATTTATGAATTAAGATATATATAGCAATAATTATAATTACATTATATTTCATAAATGGTATTTCAATATCATAAAAATATTTTAGATGTTTAAAAATTGTTAATCTCTTCTTTATTTTCATTTTAGAATATAAAATATAAAAAATAATTATTAAAATATATATATTTCTTTAATAATTTTATATATAATTATTAATATGTTAATGATATGAATCTTTGAATATTCTCTAAATATTTTTCAATTTTTATTTACATTTTAATTTTTATCGATATTATAATATTTATACAAATATTAAATTTATTATTGTAAAAAAAGTATAATAATGGATATGTAGGCTTATAACTTATAACATTAATTTTTTTTAGAAATATGATAGGTAGATTTAAGATTGTTTGTTAAATGTATATTTTTTTTATTTGCTTAATTATTGGAAAGACAATTAAAAGATAAAAAAACTATCAATAATATTAATTCGGTAAAAACTTTTATTAAACATCAATAATATTTATAAATTTTTTTGATAAATTTTTTTAAAAATTCATAAACATTTTCAAAATTTTGATGAAAATTTTCATGGGTATTATAGATCTTTTAACAAAATTATAAAAAATTTAATATTTGTATTATGACAAAAATTTCTATGGATATTATAGAAAAATATTAAAAATTTCAATAAATATTATAAAAATTATGCTGTTTTCAATTAGGAACCAACTTTGCTTTTCATATATTGAAAAAATAAAAAACTTACAAAAAATTTCACCTTTTAAAACTATGGTTTATTATAGTTGCATCATAGGAAAGGGGCATGAACCACATCCTAAAAGGTGTGGTACGGTAACAAGACCAACATCAATTTTAACAACGTGGCATATATACTTGGTGATAAAGGCTATATAGTAATTGTATAGTAATATCATATAGTCGGAGTAATAAAATTACATAACAGTTACCAAATTTATTTTATTAAATATTAGATACCATTGGTTCACAAATATATAAATATTAGATACCAATTTATGTTGTATTAATTTATTATATACCGGAAGTTATCACAAAGTTTACTTGTTATATATTTAAATTATATTAATATGTACATCCTTAGCATATAGACATTTTTGCATTGGAACAACTCATTTGGTAATGAGTATTAATAATAATTCTCAAGTTCTGAGTTTAAAAACCTGGTGCCAAAATCCCTCTCTCTAATCTATCAATACATATATATATATATATATTTGACATGAATTATTTTTTTCCTCAATGTTTTTTTGGACAAAATAATGGAGATAAATTTGAATTTAGTTCGAGTTAAATTGCAAGTAAAAATCTTAAGAAGTACCAAAAGAGAGTATTATAGGCTTAGTAAAACCAACCAAGGGTAAATCTCCAGGTCCACGCTTAAATCTTGATTTGAGTTAAAATCCCCCTTCTAAAATATAATAAAAAAAAGTATGAATCTATCTATAGTCTATACATTAACAAATAAAAACGGCAGTCAACGAAGCCTCTTCACGTTTTTCTTTTTAAAATTTTTGGAGCCTTTTTAGGTCGAGTTCAATTTTAATCATGGCAACTTGAGCTGTTTCCAACATATTTTCAGGCTACAAAATTGACTATTTTTAGTGAGTTTCTTTATTCAGTGCTTGGTTATTATAGGTTGTTTTAATGGTAAAAGGCTAGTGTGGGAACGGATATATATATATATATATTATCGCATTTAAGACTGAAACAGAAATAGGTTCAAATTAATTGATATATGTATATATGTATATCTCCGAATTTGAGATGAATATTGGTACGGAAAAGCAAAAAGTTTAAGATGAATTTAAAGCTTCCTAATTTAGAGAAACAGAAACAAATCCTTGCAAAATCTTCAGCTGCGCTATAATTAGGGTTATTATAAAAATAATAGTGCTTCAAATAAAAATTTGGTACGTTAGTAGGGAACAAGCTAATAGAACGTATAGAAATAAAAAACGGAATCCTATGTTAAGCCAATTAAAAACACCACCACACTATCTAATCAAAACAAAATAATAAAAAAAAAAAACCCACATTATTTAGTATCCAAATAATTTTTAAAATACTAGATAAGAAGACAAAAAACAATTTTGAAAGTCGCCTCATAAACGTATTTGGAAAAGCTTAGAAAGTTTAACCTACCAAACACATTTTACTAATATTATTCTCATTTGGTTTAAAATATATTGTTAGACACATTTTTAAATATGCATCAATTAATGTTCCTTTGGGATATGTGGCTCATATGGTTATAGTTATTATAAAAATGGATAAATTTCATTTAGATCTTTTTAACTTTATTATAATTATAATTATAATTTTTAATTATAAAAAAATTACGAATCTAATTTGAGTATGATTTTCATAATCACACATAAACCTTATAAAAATTCTTAGGTCCTATACTTTTTTTAATTTTATTTTAATAATATCACTATTTTTCTTTTTTGGCTAAATAATACCAGTATTAATTTTCCTTCTTCTTCTTCTTCTTATTCTTATTATTGTTATTAATATTTTTGACATTAATACCACCAATGTAGCAATCATCAAAATTTTTTAATATATTTATAATCACTTTCTTGACTTCCCAAACGTTTACTTATCTTCATTTCAACTCGATAACTCGCTAATAATTTTTTTCCCCCCCTCATATTAGAAATAGGATTAAGTTTTATGGATATGTAACTAGTCGAATTTAGAATCTTATTTTAAAATGGAAATACAAATTTTTTCCCAAAAAAAAAAAAAAAAACTGAAACATATTAAAAAAAAATACCAAAAAAATAATAAAAATCCATTTTAGTATGGAATATGTAAAAATCAAACGTTATATATGACACCGTTTAAATTACTTTTTCCAAATGGATTAGGTGGTGTAAAACAGAAGATAGTTAATATATATATATATATATATAAATATACATGTATATTTATACATAGTAATGTCTGTTCATTTTGAAAATTATGTTGAATTGATTATTTATCAATGAGGTTTTCTAACTCAGAAAGAAACAAAAAAAAAAAAAAACATTAATGAATGTTTATGCATTTGACCTATATACAAATTGTAGATCAAGAAAACTTTAAGTTACACTGGCCTTTTAAAAAACTAAAGACACATCATATGAAGTATAATTTCAGAGTAACATGTCTATTAGTCTGCTAATATATTCACTGTATATATTATTATTTGATTAATTTATAATTAATAATATTTATTTATTTAAATATTTATTTTTAATTTTTAATTATATTAATATATTAATTAATCAAAAGCGATACATATATTCCTAATAAATATACTGACAGAGTATATAAGTATCTACAATATTACTCTTTTTCAATTTTATTAAAAATATAATTGTTATTTATAAAACGAATCACATTATAAATCCCTCGTATAAGTTTGCACCTTATTATATATAGAATAACAATGTGTAATATACCCTATCCATAACTCATAACAGCAATAGAATTTTAAGAGGATTAGACTAATAGACCACGAATTAATCTTACAAAAAGATTTATTCCCCAAAACCATAATAGCAATAGAATTTTAAGAGGATTAGACTAATAGACCACGAATTAATCTTACAAAAGAGGGAAAAAAAAAAAAAAACTACGGAATTGGCATCTTATGAAAATTATCCTCATTTATGGAAGTTGACTAAAATATGTTATTTAGGAAATTTTTATAATTCATAATCCAATATCTCAATTCCACCAATCATAATTTGGATGAGACACCAAAAAAAAAAAAAAAAAAAGTGGATAAAAGAATAGAATCTAATTGACGTTAATCGGGACCAATTGGATAAAATAAAATTTAAATATATATTTAAAAAAAAAAGAGAATCCAATTTATTATTCTCAATATTAAAATATCACCAAGAATTGCTCCATAGAATGCAAATTTTTTTGTGCTTTCCTCCAACAATAAGAAATTTCACTTTTTTTTTTTTTGTATATATAATAGTTTTTTGGTTAATATTTTTTATATAATATATCTTTAATAAGTACATAAAAGGCAAATTTTTTTATTATTATTAATAATATTAAAATAACTACAATATTTATTAAATGATATAATAAGTAACTTGATAATATTTAATTTAAATATAAAAAATAAACTTTTAAATAGATAAGTAAAAAAATAAAATAAAATAATTAAAATATTTATTAAATAAAAATTTAGTTAATTTATTTTTGTAATTTTTAATTATTTATTAAATTAATTGAGCTCATTTCCAGTGCTACTAAAAGCACAATTGATTTTTATTTATTTATTTATTTTTTTTTCCATTTCATCAGATAATTAAATTTGTTGAATATTTATTTATTTATTGAATACAAAACAAAGTAGTAATAATAGACCACTTCGGAATCGCTCTTTTTGAATTTTCAGAGCTGTGACGTGATCGCAGTCCGTGACTCCTGGAAATTACACTCCCCGCAATCCCTACCTACACCCCTACGCCTTCACCAGCCACCATCCTTTTCCTTTCGCAATCTCACCCTACGTCATCACCTTCCGTACCACCAAAACGACCATAATTTTATCCACTAATTACAATATTACCTTTCACCCCTAACTAACTAATTAATGAGATTACCATTATATCCTCCTAAAAGTCCTATATTTACGTATCACACATTCAAATGGTCCGACTATATGCTGTGAAAGGTCTTTTTATTATTATTATTATTATTATTTTTAATGCTAAAACTATTTGCTGTGAAAGGTCACGTATACGGTATTCCTCTTTCCTTTTTCACATTGTTATAGACTTATGAATTTATTATGTGTTGCCGAGGTACCCAAAATCCCTATGCCTTCCAACATTATCCGAAAATCCGATCAAAGAAAGCAAGATTTAGGTGAGCTTTGGTAATATTAAAAAATATATATATATATATATATTGCTGACTCAGCGTATTGTATATGGACCCACTGTACAATTCCCAAATCTCAATCTTTCCGAGTAATATCCGACGTGTAAAAGTGAAAATTATGGGGCACCAATTGTCCCACTGTCACCGACTGTTTATCTTCTAAGCATTAATGTTACAAATTTTTTTTTTTTTTTTTGGCCTTGGCTAAAAATGGTAAAAATTAAATAAGTAACATTTTATTTCAACCGTCCGATTGTTTAATAACTTTCTTTGATGGATAGTTTTATAGGATCATCCAACGGTTCATAACCGAGAGGGTTGAATTGTGGACAGACACGAAAAATTTAGCTTGTTTATTGGAGACCACTTCTAGTCCATTTTTCTAAAATCTTATCTACAAAAGTGAGAATAAAAAAAAAAAAAGATGAAACCAGGTCTAACATTTAATTTAATAAATAAATATTATAATAATGATTAATTTGATTGTTATTTTTTGACAGCTAAGCTATTGGCCATGATACGGGATGTGAGTATCTTTCCTTCTATATATACTCTGCCACTCCAGGGCTAAAACCTCTATCCTATTTCCCTGCTCTGCTCTCTGTTTTCTTTCTTTGGGTTCTTTCTGTGCGTCATAATATCGTTTTTCTTGGGTCTGTTTTCTCTATTTTATTCTTCCTACCATTATATTTCTTTTCTTCTCAGCTCTCTCGTGCAGTAATAGAAGGTTTTTCCTGAGAACCAAACATGCCGGCTGTTGGTGGGATACCCGCTGGTGGTAGCGGGAAAGCCTATCCGGGAAACCTAACACTATATGTGACTGTAACATGTATTGTTGCAGCTATGGGGGGTCTGATTTTCGGCTATGATATTGGGATTTCCGGTATATATATGTATATTTTAAGCTTAATTTCTTGTTAAAGAAACAATGAAAAATTGTAACCAATGGAGTCTGATTTTGTGTTTTTCTTCTGGGGAATTTTTTTTTTTTTTTTGAAATAGGTGGGGTTACGTCGATGGATTCGTTCTTGTTGAAGTTTTTCCCGTCGGTGTACCGGAAAAAGCATGAGAACGAGTCGACTAACCAGTACTGTCAGTACGACAGTCAGAAACTGACGATGTTCACGTCGTCTCTGTATCTGGCTGCTCTGTTGTCGTCGATTGTGGCATCCACGGTGACACGTCGATTCGGTCGGAAGCTTTCGATGCTTTTCGGCGGCGTGCTGTTCTGCTCCGGAGCTGTCATCAATGCCGCTGCCAAAGATGTCGCCATGTTGATTGTCGGCCGAATGTTACTTGGTTTCGGTATTGGGTTCACCAATCAGGTTTGAATCTCTCTCTCTCTCTCTCCCTCTCCCCCTCGCCCTCTCTTTTATATATGGATCTTGGACGTCAATTTGTCTGGTGGGTTTTGTTTTTGTTTTTGGTTTGGATCGAGAATATATATATATATATATTAATTTTTTGGGTGTGTCTGCCTAAATATTCTTTTGTGTTTTTTTTTGTGTTCTTGTTTTTTTTCAATATACCAGTTGTCCGTAAAGAACAAGGAATGTGCTGTATGAAAATAAACATTTTAGAATTATTTATTTCGTTTTGTTTTTTTTTTTTTTTCTTTTCCTGCGTTTTTGTCGTTTTAACTTGTGTTTTTGTATTTTCCGACTCTTTTTGAAACTGAATGTTCGGCTGGACAGATCTGTTCTGTAATGCTTTCCAGCATAATGTATCACCCAATTGATTGGAACGTGACAAAATTAGATTTTTTTTGTGTGTAACCCAGTCTCTTCTGAAGTTCTGATCCAGATGTGGTATACCTTGCCTTTTGTTCCCCTCCTCTTCTTTTTCCTTGCTGAAATATTGGCCTTGTAAATGGTTCTTTGTTTTTTCTGTTCTTACCTCGATTAAGAGAAATATTCGGTTTGGTTGCTCAGAAAAAGCAGGAAAATTGAGAAGGCGACCAAAAATTTTCCCGTCTCTTTATTTATCCGATGGATGACACAAGAATTTGGACAGATGAGAAAATAGTTTTTCTTAGTAGTTATTTTTTATTTCATGACAGTGGTTTTTTTTAAGTCATCTGCCCTGTTTGTCTTTGCATGACGTCTCTGTGCACTCTTTTTCCGCCTTCGTTTACTATTTGATGCAACGACCTTGAATAGTATATTTCAATTTGATAGCTGCTTTTTAATAAACTAATATATGAAAGAAAAATTATGATTTTTTATGCTTGATTTTTCTTTCACTTGGATTCTTTATTCAAAGAAAAAAAATTAGGAGTAGTTTTTTTTGGTTCCCCCCAAGAAAAATGACAACTTGTCAAAAACCCATGTGGTGGTCCCTTAGAAATGACAATTTGTTCACTTCAAATTATTTGCAAGCACTCAATTATTAAATTAAAATATCATCATAAGGGGGTTTGATTAATCTTTGTAACCCTTATGTTTTGTAATTACAGTCTGTGCCACTTTACCTCTCTGAGATGGCTCCTTACAAGTACAGAGGTGCCTTAAACATTGGTTTCCAATTATCAATCACAATTGGTATCCTTGTAGCCAATGTGTTGAACTACTTCTTTGCCAAGATCGAAGGAGGATGGGGCTGGCGGTTGAGTTTGGGAGGAGCTATGGTCCCTGCCCTTATAATCGCAATCGGTTCATTGGTCCTCCCTGACACCCCAAACTCGTTGATTGAGCGTGGCCAAAACGATGAAGCCAGAGCCAAACTTCAGAGGATCCGTGGCCTCGATGACGTTCAAGAGGAATTAGATGATCTTGTCAAAGCTAGTGATGCCTCAAGGCAAGTGGAACACCCTTGGAGAAACCTGTTGCAGAGGAAGTACAGACCCCAGCTCTGTATGGCAATCCTAATTCCCTTCTTCCAGCAGCTCACCGGTATCAATGTGATCATGTTCTACGCGCCTGTTTTGTTCGACACCATCGGGTTCAAGTCCGATGCTGCACTCATGTCCGCTGTCATCACTGGTTTGGTCAATGTTGGTGCAACGGTTGTGTCAATCTATGGTGTGGATAAGTGGGGTAGGAGATTTCTTTTCCTTGAGGGTGGAGTTCAAATGTTGA
This sequence comes from Ziziphus jujuba, assembly GCF_031755915.1. NCBI lineage: Eukaryota > Viridiplantae > Streptophyta > Magnoliopsida > Rosales > Rhamnaceae > Ziziphus > Ziziphus jujuba. The sequence goes on along the minus strand of NC_083379.1, from coordinate 19,824,104 downwards.
TATGTCAGGTAATCTATCTTTCTAAACAAATCTTTAATTCATTAGTAAAAACCAATTGCTCTTTTTTTTTTTTTTTTTTTTTGGGTGACTAAAATTCATGGCTAATATTGATTTTGGATATATTGTATATGTTCCAGATTGTTGTCACAGCAGCAATTGGAGCCAAATTTGGGGTAGATGGGACCCCAGGAGAGCTGCCAAAATGGTATGCCATTGTGGTGGTGCTGTTCATTTGCATATACGTTTCAGGGTTCGCATGGTCATGGGGTCCTCTAGGTTGGTTGGTTCCCAGTGAAATTTTCCCATTGGAAATCCGTTCTGCAGCTCAGAGTATCAATGTTTCTGTGAACATGATCTTCACATTCGCTGTTGCTCAAGTTTTCTTAACAATGCTTTGCCATTTGAAGTTTGGTTTGTTCCTTTTCTTCGCCTTCTTTGTGCTCGTGATGACCATCTTTATCTACTTCTTCTTGCCTGAGACCAAGAATATCCCAATTGAAGAGATGGGCCGGGTATGGAAGTCGCATTGGTACTGGTCCAGGTTCGTCGAAGAAGAAGATTACCCCATTGGAGGTTTGGAGATGGGCAAGGGAGGTCGTGAAGTTAAGGAGGTGTAACTGGGAGCTAAATGGGGTTTCTAATATATGCTTCGGTTTTTTTTTCTTATTTCTTTTTTCTTTAGCTTTCTATTTTTTTTTTTTTTTAATAGCCAGTACATACTATTGATTTCAATATCCATTGTGTCACATATAAAAAATTGGTTCCAGCACAAAGTAGCACAAAGTGCCCCGAGGCTTGTTAAGGATGAGAAAGGGATTGTTTCAATGAACAGCCTATTAAATTAAAATATTAAGACTAAATTCTATTGCACAGCTGAATTGCTCTTGCTTTGAGTTGTCTTTTTCTTAGTTTTTGGGGTTTCCAAATTGAAACCTTCTTTTGCATTGTGACGTTATGAATTAACGGAGAATGTAGATCCAAACTTCATTGTTCAATGAGTAATTCAATGAGTAATTCAATGAGTTCCGTTAAAGGGAAACAGGTTGAAATATGGTAGGCTGGTCCAATTGACTTATCTAACATGTTAATGTCGTCTCCGTCTAATGTGTTTTCCATTTAAAGAATCACCAAGTTTTATTTTTTTTAAAAAAAAAAAGAAAAAAAAAAGTATTATTGGATATGGATATTTCTTTTTGATCCAATCTTTCACTTGATATGAAGTGTAGTAATTTTAAATGAGTAATTTTTCAAAATAAATAATCAAATAATTATAAGGCTTTCAAACGTAATTATAATTCATGAAATTGAATAAGAAATTAAAAATCAAGGGTACGATGAAAGATGAACTACTTCGATCATATGCTTTACACAATTCGCCATTGAATAAAATCTATCATTACAATCCCTTCTTTGATGAATAATGTGAATAAGAAAAGCATCCACACAAAAATGAAAAAGGTTGAGTAACTCTTTCAAGACAAATATATACCCTCTATTGTCTAAGAACTAAGAAATAAGGAACAAGTTTGAAATTCATCTTTCTTGTTAAATGTCATCCAATTATTGGAGGAAAATATATATAATTTTTCTCTTTTTGGGTCCTCATTAAGGGATTGCTTAAAAAGGCATTTCTTATTTTAGCCATTTCTTATTTGTGTTTTATTTCATAATTCCAACGGTAGGTAGGACCATGATGAGTGAGATTAGAAAATTCCTCCCTTTGCGTGGTCGGTGCTGCCCATCTAAGGGAAGGACTAGTAGCTGAAGCAGATCTTCTATGCGAGTAAAGGTATTGGTACATGAATTGGACGCCAACTTTATTACGGCATTACAGAGAAAATCCTCAATTAAGAGCTTCTACTCTTTCTGAATAAAGAATGTTAATTTAAAATACAAAATTCATCTAAATGGGACTGATTTAAATTTAATTAAAATTGATTGGATAGTATTTCAGATATTTTAATTTGATCAATTCTAACTTTTCAATAAATTAAAAAATAACTTACCAATTAAACCAATTTATTTTGATAAAAATCAGAACAATCTTTAATTTTATTTTCTTATGCTAATATTATTTATATTCCATAAATAAAATTTAACTATATATATATAATTTTAAAAAAAGAAAAAAGAAAAAAGGAAGTGTCGGACAATAAATTAATAAATTCGAAATATTCTTTCACAAATTGTACAATGGATAAAGCTTGCGTTATCTATTAGTGGATTTTTTTTTTTTTTTTGGATAATATTAGCTTTTAGTGGATTAGCTAGGCCCACAGTCTTCCAAAATATATGCTCTCAGTCTTTCACATACTTACTTTAAAAACGTGTAAAATTGAAGCTTCCAGTGTGACAGTCATTTATTGAAAGTAAACAACTTTAGTTTTCGTAAATACAGTATAAAGCAGAATCATCATTATCCCCATGATTTTCCAATATGAAAATGGGCTTAATGGTACATATTTCTAGACGTAAAATAATCACTTGGTTGGAAAATTTGAAGGCACTTTCCCCCACCTCATAAAAAACAAAAGGGAAGGGAGATGAACATTTCCCATTTTTATTGGAAGTGGAGGAATCAGATTTTGTCATGCTTTCCGAGTAGGCATTTTCCCTTTCTTTTGTTTTTGTTTTGTTTTGTTTTTTTTTTTTTTCCCCTCTACAATGCAATAATGAGGCTTTAAGACCTTTCGGTATGGAGCTTGAGGAGAGTGATAATGAAGCAAAAGAGAAAGAGGGTGGTGATAAAGTGGATTTTGGTCACGGAGCTTGCAATGTTGTTGTTGGAGAAGAATCGCATGACTATTTATTTATTTATTTTTGGCTCCCAAATTGGATGGGAATTGTAAAAGAGAGGCAATTTTTGGTGATAAAAGAAATTGGGTATCATATGCTGTCCCTTGATTATGGTTCTTTTATATCCTTCACTTGCATGGAACATGGGCTGCAAATGCTGTGCCCTTTTTGGGAGGGAATCATATAAAGGTTTTTAAGAAACCCTTGAAAGATACGCACCCTGATTTTGTGAATTTGAGGATTTGCATGCCTTTTTGAGTGTTTTGTTTTAGTAAATACTATAACCTTTTTTTTTTTCAGGTAATAATACTATAATTCTTACTCCGTATTCTATTCTATTCAAAAAAAAAAAAAATAAAAAAAAAAATAAAATCTTCTACTCCGTATCAATACACTACCAATTAATCCTATATTTTGCTTTATTTTGTTATATAATTGTTTTAATGGATTGGATATGGGACAGAGACTAGGGCTTCAAAAGTCCAAGCTCAACAGGGCCTCTTGGGGTTTTTTAAAGGGAAACCATAGGCCCATTTGAGCAATCGATTTTCCATCTTTTGTGGTCTGTATCAATATCAAAGTCTTTTTAGAACTCATTCAACATCGAGGAAATTTTTGTGGTGAGACTGGTTTTATGGGGGAAATCAATTACAATATTGGTTAAGAACTCTGTAACTTTTAACTATAAAATATATAATATTCTAAAGTTTGAAAGTTACTTAGTTTATGGTTTGCATTATCCATTTATAGATTATGTTTTACATTTTATGGATTATTATTGCTGATAAATTCATTAAACTGGTTTCATTATATATACTTTCCAATTTCAAAATGTTTAACCGAGGGATAATCACATTTTATCCTTTTTAATTATCCTATTTTTTGTACTTTGGTCATTATACTACAAAAATCTCTTATATCGAGTTTGATAACATTTGACAGTTAAGTTCAGTTATGAATTTTGACAAACGAATTTGATGAAATTAAACACAGACAAGATACAACTCATGTACCTCTATTTATAAGCTGTTTTATTATTTCTATTTTATTTTTGAACATTATGCAAAACTAATATTGTCAAATTTATTAGAAAAATTGAATAATTAGACTCAATTGGCAAAAAAATATTAGTTTAGAAAACAACATTAGAAATTTGTAGTTTAGGAAGCAGAATATAATAGTTGAGAGGTAAAATGTAGTTATCCCAATTTTCAATAATTATTAGTTAATTGTCAAGCATATCAATGTTTCTAGTAAAGTTAACATATATGATACATATCTTGAGTCATGCAATTAATCACTTGCTAAACCATATATGCAAGCAACAACACTTTTTTCTTTCAGAGCCTTCTTAATTAAGTAAAGTGATGTTTGTTCTGGAAGATTAAGCATTCATCACCGAGAACTAATAAAACGATTATAATATTGTTCTAAAGTGGGGATTCGAACTTATGATTACTTAGTCGTAAAAAGTAATGGTTTTGACACCAAAACAAACATAAAAGAACTTGAACACTCCCACTTAATTTAATTAATCCCTTGCCGTTAACCTTGGGGAACATCATTTTGCAAGTTACGTTTGTACATATGGATTAAAAATCCAACATACAAATACCGTCCATCATGCACGATTATTTTAAGAACTATTTAAATTTGTTAATCAAGTATGAACAACAAGAGCCCAAATGTCATCCACGAATATTTGACACCATCGAAGAGCACAGCGACATCGGGGTCGGGATCAATTGAATCAGACAATCTACCTATATACATCGTCTGTAAATCGGCAAGACTTGCCACTCCATTTTGTACACCCTCGGCTGATTCATGCTCCATATGCATCGTTGAATTTGACCTTCCATTTCCAATTGCTTTTTTTTTTTTTTTTTTTTTTTTCAATCAAATAAATATTAAACAAAAACATACGTCAATATTTATGTATATATGGCAGTTTAATTTTTTGGAAATTGCATAAATAATACATTTTATTGATATGGTTTGCATTTAGATTATAATCCTTAAAACGAAAAAGACTTACTTTCAATTAATCGGCTTTCAGCTACGGAGAACACGAGGACAAAACACAGCATCAAAACCAATTTTAGAATCAGGGTTGTTTTGCTGCTAGCCCTGGCCATCATCTTCTTTTCCTTTTTCTTGACATCAGGGTTTAACTTTAACTTCTGTTGTGGGGTTAATTTTATCCTTGGATTAAATTGTCTTGGAATTATATAGTGGAAACAACCTGCAAATAAGCCAAGATGTAGCGATAATACTGAAATAAGAATCTGACTTACCTAGGCAGCTTTTCTGTTTGTCTGTTGAGTCTCAATTTGGTGTACTATTTCGTACATTAATATAAGAACCAAAACGATGCGAGATACATACTGTATGTCTAATGTATGTATGCAAATAATAGAAAACAATTCTGCAACTAAAAAATTATATGCAATAATAGAAAATAATTCTGCAACTAAAAAATTATCTATGCTATAGAATAATAATTTATTTCTTCATTCTTTTGGGGATAAAAAATTTAGGAAAATTTAGACAAAATATAGTTGGGGAGATTGTTTTTACCTATTCCAGAGTCTCTAGTCATGTTATTTAAGATGCTGTAATATATGATCCCTTTTTTCCATTATATATATATATATTTGGATTTTACTATATAACATTTGAAAGATAATTTATATAAAAATAAAGAGGAAAATATAAGTCGGACAATAAATGTTAATAGATAAAAGAAGAATAAAAAGCATGAATAAATAATGTTTTTTTTTTTTTTTTTTTGAAATAATAAGAAACTTTATCAACTCATAAAAACATTGAACAAATCCCCCTGGATAGCACAATGGAGCCATTTTGGCCGTCGTAACATCCAATATTGACAAGAATCAAAGACAATGCATAGTAAACTAACTTATGAGCAACTAAATTAGACTCAAGACAAGAAAAAACACAAGAAAACCCAACACTATGGGAAGAAATAAAAGTTTAATCTCCTCAAATGAGAAAACAATTTTCACCTAACAAACCACTAGAACCATTAATCATCTGCACATCAACCTAAAAATCACAAGAGACAATAGTACCACCCTCAAAGCCCTTATGAAGACAAAAACTTAACTGCTAATTCCTTAATCGCAAGTTCAGCTACAAGAGAGCTAAATAACTAATTTACAGGAGATGCAAAAGCTGCAATTAACCTCCCTTTGTAGCCATGGATTACAGCACCCAAAGCCATTCGCCGATCATCACTCCTAACAGCTCCATCAACATTATTTTTCAAACAGTGCGGAGTTGGAGATACGAACCTTCCTTTCGATTAACATGTTGTGAAACTGGTTTATAGTTTGCCTCCATAAATTCAACTTTTAATCCGGCTACACTATTTAATAACCAAGAATCAGATTTTTGCTACTTTGCCATGATGAATCTAACAGTTCCTTCTAAACAATATACTCTGAAGCTAACAAAGCAAACCAATCAAGCTGAAAAGAAGCAACTTGGATAATGCATATTAAAAAAGATGCCCAGAATCCAAGCACATGCCTCCTTTCAAAACAAAATATTTGCTTCCAAATTCTTTCTGCATTAGGCCAATACCATAGAGCATGTAAAATTGTCCTCTCATCACAGAAACACCATCCTCAAATATTAGAACTAATAATATTCCTTTTGGCCAACCCACCAGCACAAGGTAATATCCCACTTCAAGCTCTCCACAAAAATAATTTAACCTTATTTGAAATTTTAAATTATATTAATTAATTTTTTAAAATTGAATAGACATATAAAAAGTGTCTTTTTCACTTTTTATAAGTTGCATTGTTTCACGAAAGCAACTATGTTTTATAAAATATTAATTCATAATGGTGCTATCTTTTTAAAAATATATTTTATGTTAAAAAATATTTTTATGAATAAATATATCTATAGGTCTATATTCTATTTATATTATTATTAGAAGGATTTAATTTAAAAAAAATTCATATTTTCATAACATAGAAAGTGTTAAATATTGCATATGTGAGGAAGTTCAAATCATGTTTGATTTATTAATTTTGGTGATTTGAAGTTTGACTATCATAAAAAAAAATTATTATATCTTGAAAGACGATTGCCATAAAATTGTGAACATCTCAACAAGATAAATTCATTTTAAGGATATAGAGTACAACTCCAACCTCAATCTAATACTGATTTTTTTTTTTTAATCCTTGTTTTATTTTTATCTTATATATATATATATATATTTGGTTGTTTCAGTATCTTTTATATGTTACTTGAATAAAATTTCACCATTTTGTGATTATATATTATTTCATATAATATATGGTTAATACACTAGTTTTTTCTAATATAGACGAATTTAATGTTCTGCCGTGATTTATTATATTCCTATTTCCTTAAATCCTTATGATTGTTTTTTAACGTGTATATATATATATATATATGTATAAGTCATTAATCTTTTACCAGTCATTTCCGCTTATTGAACTAATTAAGGAAACTTAGGTTAGTTTGATCATTGCAGTTGTATAAATTAATTGAGTATTGTTGTATAAATTAATTGAGTATTTCATTCTTCTTTAAGTTTTCTCAATTACAATTTCTTCCATACAGGCTGATTGGGATATAGTATTTTTAATAGACTCTGTTATAAGTTTTTTAATTGGGCATTATTGTTTTTATTATATTTCGTTTGTCATTTAGTGGAGACATGGTTATTATTCTTAAAAGTCCGATGCTTTGCATATATGTTAATCCTATACATATATATATATATATATATATGGTTCAGATTGATTATATACATCTATATATATATATATATATATTTCTATTTGCATGAGAACATATCTCTATTGTTGTATTGTTTTGGTCAAATATTAATCTTTTTAATCTAGTATCTGATTTAATTCTGTTGCATATTATTTAGTATAATGATATGATTGTGAAACTCTTGTACATTTTGTATTATATCATATATGCCTGACAGGATGAAGAAATGTACACATACTTTGCACAAGTTTATATTTTTTAATATTTTCACAAAAAATATATAATATATATATTTATATTTATCGTTTTATGCTGATCATATGATGGTTATGTTTCCATGGAGAGTTCATTTTCTATTGATTATATTTTGGAGGAGTAGAGTAGATAAATGGGTTGTACTTAATAAGGATACGAGTGGATTTTGATTTCCTTATTTTTAATGGTGAGTCTTTAGAATATCAAGAAAATAGGTCAGAAAATTGTGGTTGGTATACCATTTACAGTATATAACTGGCGGTGGGATCAAAGCCTTGAAAAATATTTTTCAGAGAAAGCACCCCTTTGAGAAAAAAAAGATTTAAAACCGGAAATCATCCTGTATTTGCAAGCGAAAGTATTGTAAAACATGGCTGAGCAATGATTTGGCTGTACATAACAAGATTTTCGAATTATGTTGTAGAACATGGTTTTGATAAAAATCAGGAAATGGGTTTTGTTACAAGATACTTTTCGAATGTGCTTGAAATCTTTTATTTTATTGATTTTGTTCAAAACCTGTTAAAATCGGTGCTTTACTCAAAAGCTTGGCCGAAAAGGCTTTAGTTCGGAGATGAATGTATGGATCGGTTTTTGCCAAATTAAGACCGGAATATAGTCGGGATTTTCAAGGGCGATGAAAACCCCTCTAATTGCATCGGAAAATGTGACCGAAATGTGGGAATTCATCCGGGTCGGAAAACGAGTCGTGCGACCCATTTTGCAGAGAGCGGGTTGACCCGCTGGAGGAAGAAGACAAAGACATCATCAGGCGGGATGCTGACGTCATCATCCGAAATTTCTTTTTTGAAAAAATTAAATTCTGATTCCGGCTGAAAAATATATATTTTCCCAAGTTTTTTCGTATTTCTAATTAATAGAAAAGGGGAAAACTAAGGGAAATTGTTGTTTTTATTATATATGCATTTTATATTTGTGTTTCAGAAATGAGAACTCGCTTTTGGAAAGATTATTGTTTGGGAAATTCGAATGTGAGTGTTTTTGAACAATTTTTATTTATAAATAAATAAATGAAGAAAAAAGTGGAGGTTTTGTTTTTTCATACATGGAGATAAATTGAATTTTTTCCTTTTAGTTGACACCCACAAACAAGTGATTTTACATGGAAAAAAAAAAGAAAAAAAAAGAAAAAAGTTGGCACCCACAAAGTAGTGGTTTTACATGAAAAAAAAAAAAAATTTAGCCCCACTTTTGTTTGTGTTGATTTAAAATGGGACGGAAATTGTGTTGTATCTCATATATTTATTCATAAATAATTAAATGAAAAGAAAGAAAAAAAATGATCTTTTATCGTACATTTATTTATAAGTAAATAAATAAAAGAAAGAGGAAAATAGTATTTTATCCATGGATTTTTTAAAGAGAAATGTGTGGATTTATATGATAAAATATTTTTACCTATTTTTAGTTATTTTTCATTTCAAGAGGAGAGGAAAATATTATCATCTCTTCCTTTATTAAAATTTTCAATCATATAGTAACATGCTTATAAAATTTGCAGGTGAATTAAAATGATAATTTAATTATATTTTGAGTTGTAATTTTGTTGTGTCATGGAAGTCTTAAAAATAAATGTGTAATCAAATTTATTATGGAATTTGAAACTTTGAAACTAAACCAAAACATTTCGATAATTTTAACTTGTGAAGACACAACATTGTAAAATAGTTTATTTATAATAAAAATTTAATGTTAAACTATAAAATTAAATGGATCCACTTATTAAAAAGTTATCTAGAGATTAGTAAACTATTTACCGAGAGAAATGGGATAACAGACATTTGTTTAGAGTTGTCTTGATGGTAACCCTATTTAGTTGATTAGAGATCCTAAATCTAGGTTCAAAGAGATAACTGAATATCTATCGATTTTAAAAAAACACTAAAGAGTTATATAACTCACTCTATTTCCATGATAACGTAGTGTTGCTTGTAATATGTGTTAGGATAGGCTATACTTTTAATGATTCATATATTTTGGTAATCCAAAATAGATTTTATAGGAAACTCTTAATAAAAAGTCACCTATATGAGTATAAAGGGGCCGCTTCTATGAGAATTTTTTTTTAAACCCTAGAATTCTCTATAACATTCATGAAAAACAAGAGCGTTAAAGGTCAAAATGAACATAACCGTGAGAATCTAAATTTGATTGAAAAGGAATTGTGTGAGTATTATTGTTTTGGTTTACATTAGTGGCTTTACAATCTAAGACATCACGTTCACTGATTAGTGAAGTAAGTCCAGTAATACTTTACAAGGTAAGTTTAAAGCCAAAAGCTACTTATAATAGTGCAAATACTTTTCAAATGAACTCCCTATGGTGTCTACATAAGCAATTTCCATTAATATGGGGGATTGTTGGAAAATTTTAAATTATAATAACTAATTTTTCAAAATTGAATGAAAATTTAAAAGGTGTCTTTTTTGCATTTTATAAGTTGCATAGTTTCACAAATGTTACTACCTTTTATAATGTACTAACTCGAATGGGTGCTATTGTTTTAAAGGTATCTCTTCATTATTCAAAGGGATCTTTATATATAAAAAGATATCTTTGTATTAAAAGGCATCTTTACAAATGGATATGTTTATTGATTCATATGCTTTCAACCTTTATAAATAGATTCATTCTATTTATAATATTATCAGAAAAATTCAAGTAAAGAAATTTGCATTTTCATAATATCTAGAGAGTATTAAATGTTGCATATGTGGGGGAGTTCAAGTCAAGTTTGGTCGACTAATATTGGTGATCTGGAATGCTACTATCATCAAAAGATATCGTTGTATTTTGGAAGACGATTACCATAAAACCATGAGCACCTGAGTAGGACAAATTCATCTTAAGGACATAGAGTTCAACTCTAGCCTCAATCTAATACAGGTTTTTCTATAATCTCTATTTTATTTTTATAATTATTATTTTTGTCTTTTTATATATTACTTGAATAAAAATTCACCATTTAGCGATTTTATATTATTTGATATAATATATGGTTAATACACTAATTTTTTCTAACACATTTAACCTCCATAAATCCTTCCACCACATGCTCCCAATAATATCACTCGACCCACCTATTGATAAGCCACCACCTAATTCCTACCAACCCAATAACCATATTTAATTGAATACAAACCAGAAGAATTACAATGCCATGCACTCCAGCTTCTTCTTGCAGAAAATAAAATTGAATTAGAGGTTCATTCCATTCTTACTCAGTAATAAAAGCAGTATAAATTCAAACACTATGGCTACCTCCAATTATCCAAATCCTACCATGCAGTAGAATATCATGTCCCCATCTTAGACTTCTCCATAAATGTGAAGGGCATCTTCCAATACTGGCTTTCTAAAAGGACAATTCGATAAATACCTAGATTTGAAAACTTGATTGGCCAAAATAGTAGGATTTTTAACAATTTGGCAACACTATTTAGCAAGTAATGCCATATTAAACTCTTCCAATAAAAGAAATCCCAAACCACCCAAAGCCTTAGGTTGACATAATTTTTGCCAACCAACCCGAGGCACATCCTTTCTATCCCCAATTCCACAAAAACCTTATCATCAAACTATTCAAAGCTTTAATTCATATGATAGGAAGCTTAAATCATCCCATAGCAAAAGCTGGGATAGATTGAATCATATAGCTTTTAGAAGAATCTCCCTATCTACTTTAGATAGTAACTTTTCTTTCCATCCCTATAATTTATTCTAAGCTCGATCTTTTATTGATTGGAAAAAAAAAAAATAATAAAAGATGGTAAACCCAAATACCTATTATGCTCGATATCTCTTCTAATACTAAGAATTTTTTTAATCATACTTTGAACATCAAGAGGTGTGTTTGGACTGAATGTGACAATTGTTATATCAATATTAAGAAGTTGTCCCCAAGCCAATTCGTATATATATATATATATATATCTATATAGAATATCTACAATAATATTACACTCATCACTATCAACTTTAGCAAATACTATCATTGGCAAAAAATCAAATGAGACACTTGAGGACCACCAATAGCAGCTTAAATAACATTTAAACGTCCTCACGACTCTATGCCTCATAAAAGGTAAGATAAACCTTCAACATAAATTTAAAATAAAATGATAATAGAAGATCACCTTACCTCAAACCTCTGCTTGAAGATATATGGTCATAACTAGCTCCATTAATTAATAATAAACGAAACAAAAGAAATGTACCCCACTATTAGATCAATCCACAGGGCATGAAACCCCATTTCTTGCATCATTCTTTCAACAACACCACATTCAACTTAATCATAAGAATTATTCGAGCCACTAAAAATTTAGATTTTGACTTCTAATGCCCAGTAGCATGCATTATCTCGAAAGCAATCATAATGTTATCTATTATATGTCGACTCGGGATAAAAGCAACTTTGTTCACAAAAAATAATATGGGAAAGAATACTTTTCAATATATTAATAATAGTTTTAGAAATAATTTTATAAAACACATTACACAACTGATAGGCCTAAACTCTGAAGCTAGCAAACAATCTCTCACTTTTGGTATCAAAGTAATTAAAGTACCAAACTTTCCCCATTATTTAACAAACCAAAATAAGCCAATGAGACAAAATGACCAACAATATCCCAATATCATTGAGGAAACAAAGGCGACATTCCATCACATCCTTATTTTTTATAGGCATCATGTGAAACAAGTAGTCTTAATTTCATTGGTTGTAAACACCTCGCATAAAGATTCATTCATTGCCACAAAATTCCATGCACTGAAAAAAATAAAATTGGCATCAATAAAAACCAAAAAATTAGTCCTAACTAAATATGAAAAATAATCTACAAATATTTGAGAAAACACATCCGGTTTATCCGTCCATTAATCATCTCCATTAGAAATGTCTTCAATACAATTTCTTAATCTTCTGGTTAAAGCAAAATTATGTAAAATAACGAGTATTTCTAGCACTATACTGCAGCCAATTCAACCTTGATGGTTGAAACCTCATAATCTTTTCTTTTTCCAAAAGTAAATTGTAATCCCATTGAATTGCCCAAAATTCATCAAGATTCTATTTTGAAGGATGTTGAGATGGCAACTGAATCAACAATTGGCTTGAATTTAACCTTGCTGAATTCACTTAAAAAAAAATAAAAAAATTCCAATTAGAAAGCCTTCTAGAAACCATTCTTTGCCACAATGAACCCCACGCTAGGGAAATAATATCCTTACGTTCAATTTCATCAGCTCAAATAGCCTCAATATGAAATCTTTAAATAAATTTAATACCATCTTGAATTTGAGTCTCCAAGTCCAACAAAATAATCATATGATCATTAATTGAATTTAGAATATGGCGAATGGAAGCATCTTGAAATAAAAATTTAGCTTCAACTTCCAAAAAACCTTTATCCAAATGTTCCTGAACATTATTAAAGCCCTTTCAACCATTGTTCCAAGTGAACCTACAACCTTTAAAAGGAATACAACGCAGCCAATAATTATCCACAACTCTAAAAAACTTATCAATTTGTGAAGTGAAATACACTTGAGCTCCCAAGTTTTTAGATTGAGATAGAGTTTCATTAAAATCTCCCAATACAAACCATTTGTCCTCAATAGTAAATCTTAACCTTCTAAGCAAATCCAAAAAAATATTCTTGCAATAGTTTATGCATTACTATAAAACCCTGTAAATCTAAATTGACTTTTTAAATGATGATCAATTAGAGAGTCAATATCGTAGAATTCGATGAATATTGATATTAATTTTAACAAGAAAAGCGTGCCTATATAACGTACAAGCTAGAATTAATATATAGAAACCAATTGATTTTGCTCCACAATTATAGTTTTGACTTTTCACAGTTGTGGATGTAATAAACATCTTCCTAATAGAGGAAAGGTAGGTGAGATTCTTCATCCTAAGAAATAAGTTTGCAGAAAATACAAAGATTTATTTTATGGAGCATATTTGTTTTGTTTCCATAGTGGAGCATATTCGGTTCTATTTCTGTTAGTTGACTTCATCAATTCCTTTATATTTGTTTCCATGTCTATTAGTTGACTCCATTAATTCCTTCCAAGTTTGTTAGTTGACTCTATCAATTCCATTTTTACTAGCTATTACCTTTTTTGTTTTGCTTTGTTGTAATTTATCATTATTTAAGTTGATTAAAATTGAGCTATGCTATCATGCCCCCTCAAGCTAGCAGATGGAATGATATGAACCCCAAGCTTAGAACAAAAGTTGCAGAACAAGTCACTTGGCAATGGTTTTTTCTAAATATCTACAGTTTGAAAGTGGGAAGGAATAAAACGTGTAATAAGCTGTCCTATGGCTACTAACAAAATGGTAGTTTATTTGAATATGCTTTGTTCGTCTATGAAGAATTGGATTTACGGTCATATGCAATGCATTGATATTGTCATAAAGGAGTTGTGGTGGTTTGAGAAGGGAAACACCAATATTACATAAAATGAAGGTAATCCACATAAGTTTTGCAGTTGCTAAGGCCATTGTTCTGTATTCTACTTCTGTACTAGATTGTGCAACAGTTTGTTGTTTCTTCGATGACCAAGAGATGCAGTTAGCTCCTAGGTAAACACAATATCCACTTTTGCTTAGATAGGTTATAGGGCATCCTACCCAATCTGCATACAAAAAGTAGTTAAATCAAAAGAACTTTGCAGGATGAATTGGAGCCCAAAATCTGTTGTCCCTTTGAGGTAGCGGAGTATGCATTTTACTTCACGTAGATGGGATTGCGTATGATTTTGAGAGTGCTGACACACTTTACTAACAACATGGGTTATATTTGGGTGAGTGAATGTGACATATTGTAAGCTTCCAACTAGTTTTCTATATTCTGTGGCATTGATGGGTTGATGATCATTTTCGTGAGGTGTCACTTTTATGGCCATTGGAGTCTTTATTTTAGAAGCTTCTAGTATCTTTGCCCTAGTTAGAAAATCTTTGGCGTATTTTTCTTGAGACTAGAAAATGCTCCTTTAAAAGTATCATGCTTCAACTCCCAGAAAGTAATATAACTTTCCTGGATTCTTTGTCGCAAATTTTGTTCCCATTTTGTTTATTAGATTGTTGATTATGGTGGAATCATTCCCTATCAATAATAATTCATCCATAAAATCAATAATAAATAATTATACTATTTTGTTGGAGAACCAAAAAAGAAGAGTTAGATTTGCTACATTTAAAGCCAAGACAGAGTAAAAATTGAGACAAATGGTTGAACCATACTCTAGGGCCTTGTAAGCCCATATAATGATCATTTTAACAGAAAAGCTAAAACCTGAAGGTTATTTCATATAAACTGTTTCTTTCAAATGTCCATGTAAAAAAGCATTTTTAATATCAAGTTATCAGATTGTGCATTTTAATGTAACAGCAATTGAAATAACTAATGTAATAGTTGTATGCTTAACAACTAGATTGAAGGTTTCGTCCAAATCATCCTTTTGACTTGTGTATATCCTTGTGCCACTAGCTGTGCCTTTTGTTGATCCATTGTACCATCTTCTTTATATTTTGTTCTATACACCCATTTAGATCCAATAATGTTTGTATTTGAGGTATTGGGAGTAGTATATAGGTGTTGTTGTATGAAAAACAGTAAATTCTTCTTACATAGCATGAAGCTAGGATGGATCTTGTAGAGCTTTTCGAAAGGTTTTTGTTTGAACAAATACAAAAGCCATTTAAGAAGTAAGGTTTAGATTGTTTTGAAGTTTCCTTCATGTGATCGTTGGTTGAGTATTGATAGTTTTTGTATTTTTTTGATTCATATTGGTTGGAGAGACCTGCAATTCAATTGTTAAATTATCTTGAATACCTCTGAGATTTTAAACTAATATAAGAGGAGAATCTGGTTGACTATCATATTGGCTTATTTTTTCTTGTTGTCGTTTTGTGATATTATTTTGTTCAAGGGTGAATGTAGAGGTACTATCATACTCATGTTGATTTGAGATGCTGATTCCAATCATTTAGTAGTTGAAGGAATGCTTCTTGGTTTATTATGTTCTTCATGTTCACTACTTGTGCTTTTGGTTTCAGCAGATTTATTGTTCCTTGTTATTTTTGTAACAACTTCTTTATTATTAGTTTGATGAAATTCTGGAATATTGTTACTCCAAGTTGGTTCAATGTTTGAATATTGTTCTACATTAAATTGGTTCTTGTTTAGTGTAATGTCTTTGTTAGGAGGTATATTGCTTTCATGTTCTAGAAAACTTACAAGTTCAAGTGTTTCCTACGAAACAGTGTTGGTATTTTGCAAAAAGAAAACTTCTTTCATCAAAAACTATGTGTCTTGAAATATATATCCTTTTTGATTTTGGATGATAACACCTGTAACCTTTATGATGAAGACTATATTCTAAGAAAACAAATGGATATGTTTTCTTAGAAAACTTATAATCACCATAATTTCTTAAATATGGAAAACATTTACATCCAAAAACATATAAATAATTATAATTAAGATATCTTTTATATAAACGAAAAAAGGGGGTATCATTTTGTAGAGGAACTGATAGTAGGCAGTTGATAAGGTATACAACTATTTAGAAAGTAAAAAAAATCATAGTATTATTCAATCGATTAATTTTTACAAGAAAAGCATGCCTATATAATGTACAAGCTAGAATTAATATATGGAAAACAATTGATTTGCTCTACAATTTTAGTTTTGACTTTTCACTATTATGGATGTAATAACCATCTTCCTAATATTGAAAAGCTAGGAAAGGTAAGTGAGATTCTTTCCTCCTATAAAATAAATTTGCAAAAAATACAAAGATTTATTTTATGGAGAATATTTGTTTTGTTTCCATAGTGGAGCATAGTCGTTCCCATATCTGTTAGTTAACTCCATCAATTCCTTAATATTTGTGTCCATATTTGTTAGTTGACTCACTCCATCAATTCCTTCCATGTTTGCTAGTTGACTCCATCAATTCCTTCTTTACTAGCCGTTACCTATTTTGTCTTTGCTTTGCTGTTATTTATCATTGGTTGAGCTATTTGAGATTAAGCTATTTGCTAAATATGGCCATTAGAAAAGGAGCAAAAATCCTCCCAAAATAAACCCAAATCCCGACTTAAGCCTTCACTATACTGAAAAAAGGTCCTATTCTTAGCTTCACTTGTATACCTTCTAACTCTGACACCAAGATTTTAGTCTCCATTAAGAAAACTATTCCAAGGTCTTCCTTCTTGAGCACATTCACTAGTGCTCATAATTTTGTAGGTTTTTAAGCCCATGAACATTCTAATATGAAATTTCATTGCTCATAGTAGGGATGATCATCAATTTTTACCATGGAAAGAGTTAAAAAGTCTAATAATAGCCACAAATTTTGACATTCTAACGTCCCCCACAAAACCCTTTTTAACAAGTTTGTTAGTTAAACTCACAACTATCTTCAAACCTAAAGACTGACATTTACCAACCTCATTTTCATTGTTATGCATCCCAATTTGAGAACTAGAACTTTTAGTGGGAACACATGATCTAGCTAAACATTTCCATCCCTTAATTCCCTTAACCACACCAGAAAATACATTAGGCAACGAATCCTTGTCACTAGCAACTAAATTTATTAATAAAACCTCAGTCTCTATAGTATCGGGAATGTTCTCTCTAGTTACAGGACCAATATCTTTTGCCTTTACATTCATAGTCTTCCATCTACACTTTTGTTTTGCATTTCCGAATGTTCATGTTGCTTCAAAAAATAAATGGGAATTAGCGAGTAAGCCTTAAGTGACAAAAAAATAATGGTCACTGAAAGAATAAAACAATGACTGATATTTCATCGTAGAAACGATAGTAGCAGATACATGGAGAATTTTGGTTGACCTTTTATGGTGACCACAAACTTGGTCACAAATATCAATTTTCACTGACCAAAAACTATTTGGTAGTTAAAAAAGAAGGGTGGGAAGCTTTCTCGCCTTTTTTTTTGGCGGAAACATGAGGTTTCAATGACCAAAGACTGTTGGTCGCTCAAAACATTTATCAAGGACCAATATATTGGTCACTAATAATATAAGAAAATTTTTTTTTTAAAGAAAAAATAGGAAATAATGTTAGTACAAGGCATTCCATGACCAAATTATTTTGGGTCGTCAAATGTTAGATTTGTGACTGACATATTGGTCACTAAATAGAATTTAAAATAATAAAATACAAAAACAAATTTTATAATAGGTTTACTTTATTGCCGTTAGCGACCAACTATGTTTGGTGTGTAAATACAATGGCGAGAAACCATCTGTGCATTTTTCCATTTTGACAGGAACTGAGAACCTTCACTAAATGTAATAAAAAGAACAATGAAATTCGTAATTTAATGATTTCAGCTACAATGTCAGTGGCTATAAATAGGTCCAAACGGTGTTAATAATAATACTAATAACATAATCCCCACTGACCAAGTGTTTATTTGCAAAAATAATTTTTGAAGTTTTAAAATCTTTAGAACTTATAAAAATATTGAAATTTTAATTTTCATATAAAACCATATCTACAAATTGAATTAAATGCTTATAAAAAATATTGAAATTTGAATTTTCTTATAAAACCATATCTACAAATTGAATTAAATGCTACAATTTGACCAAAAATTTTTTAATTAAAAATATCAAAATGATATCCAACAGTAATAAAAAAATTTAATTTGTAGCAATAAGTAATTAAATAACAACAGTAAAAGACTTAGTATCTCACAAATGATTTTAAAAGTAAAGTTTTTCAATTAATGAGTGATGAAGAGATTTTCTAAAAATTTTCCAATTGAAAATTTCAAAGTAATTGTTCAATTTTTTTTCCTTCATTCCATATATTATATTTTTTAAGTAATCATTTCTTAAAAAATTAGTTACTATAAAAAAACAGATTTTATAATTTTTTTAGATTTTATTACATATATAGTCCATAACTTATATCAAGCCGCGTTTTGCCCCCTTATAATTTGTACATAAGTACTTACTTGACAATTTTTTCAATATTTGTGGATGAAATTTGTTATGCACTAATGATAGTAGGCAATAAAGTTTAGGGGTAGAATGATAAGAAAAAAATTCAAAATCAAAGTGTGAATCATGGTATCTTTTAGGTTTTGGATACTTCTTTTAGGAACAAAACTATATATATTATGTAATTGTAACGCCAGCTTGTAGAGAATGACAGAGTTGTCATTCTCTGTTAATATTATTTATAAATTAACCATCGCATTCAATATAAGATTTTTTTATTCGGAGCTTTCTGAAAAATTCTTCCATTTTTGGATTTCAAATCTTTAAGTCAACCACTCTGAAAGGGTTATGGTGTTGTAAGAATGACTATTATTATATTTGAATTATCACCTATAGCACACCCGAACACACATTGGTCATCACAATGCCTATCTTTTGATATTTGTGCAAGCCCTCTATAATAGAATTGCACATATGTGCTAGGTAGTATATATATATATATATATATGTATTATACTAATCTAACAAATATATATATTCATAAAAAAAATCTAACAAATGAATATTATAAATATAATTTTTTCATTGGGAGATGGATTTGATTTTTAGATGTTACATGTGAATAACACAATGGAATTCAACGTTTACATTAAAAAAAGATACCATTGTTACTTTTTACTGGAAGGGGAACAAAAATTGTTATACTCAACCACGTTGTTTAAATAGATGTTTTCTTAATAATTGTATACTTGATTAAATTTGTGTGAAGTAAGTATATTAACCATTGTCCACACATATAATTTTAGTTAACAATTGATACTCTATATATAACTAATAACATTGTTATATGAATATTTTATATTAAATGGTTTATCATAATATTTTATATTAAATCGTTTATCTTATAAAATATCAAAATTGACTTTTTCTAAAAAAAAAAAGAATTAAATGTTTACAATCAAATTGCAAATATATCATTTTTAGGTGAAAAACTAAAACCAGTGGATGGAAGTTATACCGCTCCATATAGACCCATAGATCAATTTATTTACTTTTTTGTATTTTGGTTACAATCCCCATAAAACCATTTTTAGATGGATGATCCCAATAAAACACTTTAGATGATAAACATTGCACCGATCCTATTTCCTTTTTATCTCCCCAAGAGTGGTGTAGCTTCCTTTGGGTTGTCTTACCTTTCTGACCTTCTTGTTGCTTCTATGACTACTTGGATTGGAATCTCTCTCAAGCTCCATCTCAGGTGTGTTTCCTCTCCCAGTTTCTCTTTGTGCTTTTTCTTTTTCTATTTCTTCATTTTTCCCTAAGTTTCTCATTCCATGAAATGTAAGTGACAGATGAGTTAGTTTTTGTTACGTATCAAAAAGATTTAACTGGATTTAATGAGCTAATAAAGGAAGGATTGAAGGATTTATTAGGGACTTAAGAGGAAGCAATTCTGTTCTTGGTAAGAGACATCTATAACTTCTTCTTTTTTTCCCTTTATGTTTGTAGTGGTGTTGTGTGAGAGATAGGTATATTGAGTGAGAGGAGTCTCTGTTCCTATATGTTATTGGTTTTTGGCAGTGTCGTTGATATTTTCAAACAATAAAGTTCTAGAAATTTTTGTTTTGAGATGATACATAATTTCATTTTTATCTTTTTTCCTATGTTCTTAACATAATATAATGAGTCTTTATGGATTGGAATTTTCTTGAACTGCTTTGTTTCTTTGAAAAAAACACAAGCATCATAATTTGATTCTTAAAGATTTTTTGTTTTTGAGAGATACTGAATCAAAATGTATATATATATATATATAAAAGAAAGAAAAAAAAGGGTAATCGAAAATGGGAAAAAAAATTGAGGTAAAGAAGGAAATATGGTTTTCCAACCTATAAACAAATAAGACAGTTTCTGAATTGTTACTATATTTTGGGTTTTTGGATTGGGACTTTTAAGAACATCTAAATTGCTAAATATTGAATGGACTCTATAACCTGTCTAATAATAAACCTATGTGGCTTACTTCTTACTTCATTAACATAGCAAAATCAAAATGAATATCAATATATAATATTATTGCATATTGGGAATCGAATGGAGAGATTGAATTAGAATAACTCTTGTTGAATATATATATAACTAATTTTCTAGTTATTATTTACGATCACCTTGTGTAGGCATGGTGCATAATTTGTGGAGATTGGAATACTGATGGCATCCTCCATCTATATAGATGTATATACATATATAAATATGTGTGTTTTGAAAAATATAATAAAAAGGGACTATAACATTTCCATAGGATCAGTGGTGATTGCTTCATTTATGCATATATACATGTGTATATATATATATATACACGTATAACAAAAGAATTGAATGATTAAGATTATTGACAACATCAATCCCTTATATATAGTATTGATATTATTTTTTATGCTTGCAGGATAGTAATATTAAGGGAAAAAAATATTGCCAAAATATTACTTTGAATATGCCACCTAAGAGATCAAGATATGTACCAGGAAGAGAGACTTTGGTTCCTAGGAGGTCTCCTAGGACGACTCCATCACAAAGAGAGACTTCGGTCCTTAGGAGGTCTCCTAAGTCGACACCATCATGAAGAGAGACTTTGGTTCCTAGGAGGTCTTCTAGGATGACAGCATCATCTAGAAGGACTCCATCGCCTATGGAGACACCATCCCCTAGAGGTCCACAACCTACGCTAGCACCAGATCATTCCACAACACCAACGCCTAGTGGGATGTCAATACCTAGTGGTGAGTATGTCGGAACACCAATTCCAAACATTACACCAACTAGAGGTCATTCTACAATAGATCCTGTAGATGAGAGTATTGAAGATACAACTATATCCACTGGTATGTAGGTAATCTATAATATATGTTATGTAAATTGAGAATCTATATTACATAGTATTATTAATTAAAATTATTTCACTTTTTAGGTCTAAGGAAGAAAAATACATGTGGCATAACTCGAGGATTGGAAATTCTTAAAGCAATGGCATCCAATACTAAACTTTGTGTTCAAGTAAGAGATGGGGATATGCATGCATATGGTGACCATTCTTCTCCCTTTGCCAATCAAATTGGCATTGCTGTGCGTAACTTTGTTTCACCATGATTGAAGGGATGGAAATATGCTTCTGATGATGAAAGGAAAATTGTCTACAAACATATTGCTGTGAGTAAAACTTAGACTCATATCATTAATATACGATATCTGTATTATAATAACTAACAAGGTTTTATTTTTCTTTTGTGTATAAGGATCAGTTTGACATTAATTTGACTGATCCTTAATGGATAAAGATTGTTGAGAGGCATTGTCGTGAGAGGTAGAAAAAAAAAAAAGAGTTATTACAACAATCATTTCAAGATGTGTAAGATGGAAGGCAAAGACCCATTGCAATGTAGACAAAAAAGACTACGATGTTAAGAAGATTAGGAGTGGTTGTGTGCATTTTGAGAGTCCATAATTTTTGGTGATTTAGAACTATTGAAACTGTTTCAAACTTTTTTTAAATTCATGTGTACATTTGTATCATATTCTAAACCTTATTTTATAAATGTAGAAACGTTCTAAAGCAGGGTAATGTAATAGGGCTAAAATGTTATATAATCATGTTGGATCAAGATTATTTATTGCAATAAGGGCAGCACTGGTTTGCCATTCTTGAAAAATTACTTTAGTTATATTTGAGAATGGATTATTATTTATTTATTATTATTTCATATTATGGTAAATTATCGGTTCATAAAATGCTTGGTAAGTGAAGTTGTTAATTGCATTAATAGCTTTGATTTCTTAGTGTTTACTTAGCAATTTTAAGGACAAACCTCTTTCTCATGCATCTTATGTCTATTAAATTTGGTTGTCATTAGATGCTTTTGGATTTTTATTAGTCTGCTCCTATGACAGTTTATAATATAATTGTCATGTAACTATAGCTGAATTGGGTTTGAACTTAGAATTCCATGGCTTTAATTACTACTTAGTTTCATTGCCGTGGTAAAAATGGCAAAAAGTCAATAATATTAGCTAAGAGGGACATTTACTATTACTCTTTTTGTTATTCCTACAAACCTTTTATGCTTTAAGTTTTTTTATATTGGATTTCTACTACCTTGTGGTTATAGTTTTTTTATACATATATATATATATATATACATACAGAAGGATTAGTCCTAAATACAAAGGTGACTTTCCCTTTGTTTAAGTGTGCAAGTAATATTATCTTTCTTTTTATTTTGTAGTCATCACCAAATGAACCAATTGGTGAGATTGAGTTATTCAAGAGAACACACTGGACCAAAAAAAAAAAAAAAAAGGATGGAATAATGTTATAGCTGAATCAAGATATGTTAGTTTTACTTATCACTCCTTAACTATTTATTTTATCATACTTGTAATATCTTATAATGACATTTTTATACCTTTAATGTTTTTAGAATGAGATGGTCTGGCTACAAGAAGCACAAACGCAACAGACACAAGATGATGCTTCTCTTGATGATACTACTGCACCGGTTTTATTGACAGAATTTGACTTTCGTGCACAAGTCCTAGGCAGAAATGCTGGATTTAATTTTGGTGTTGGGCCAGCTCTGAGAAAAAACTATAGTAGGCAGCTTAACCAACCTACTCCTCAGTTGGTTACAGAGTTTGAAGATTACAAGGTTGAGGTAAAAAGACTTGCACAAGTTATGGATCAATAGGCAGAACTCATTGTCAAACTTTGCATTATTGGATGTGAGTCAGCATCCTTCAAGTTCAAGCCAGCCGCCTCCTTCATCGCCACTGCCACCACCACCTACTGTAGCTATGACTTGATTTTATGGTTTCTGCTTGTGATGTATGCATAGCATTAAAATTCACATATGCATAGTTTTTTGATAATGTACATAGTTAGAATGCAAAATATTTGCATTCATAGGTGAATTTTTGGCACTATGCATGGTTATAGACATTTGCAATCACAAGTCTTTTTGCAAAACGCATATATTCACAAGTGCTTTTTAATATTATAGCTAATGTGTAAAACATTAGAAATCAAGCTGTGTATATGTATATATAGGCGCATTTTGATACACTACTTTATGTTTGTAGTGTAATTATCTAAATGTATGCAATGACACTATTTTATAATCCTATAATTATGACATGGATATTGACTGTATTCGATACTATGCCCTTTCCATGGCGATACAACATTTTACTGCAATTTTTTAAAGGTTCATGAGGTTGAATAAGTAAATAAGGACAAAAATGCAAAATTAAATAAGTGAATTAAGGATAAAAATGCAAAATAAAAAATAGTTTGTGGGACTCCATCTCTCCCCTGCATGATTTTAATTTTTTTTTTTTTACATTGTTTTGTTTTCAATAGCAAGAATAAATAAAATGAGGAAAATAACAAATAGCTTGTTTATATTAATTTTGTGTAAATTAGAGAGGAGGTAAGGGCATTTTCTTTATTTTGCACTAGTTCGATTTTTTTTTTTTGGGGCTAACTTTAATGTTATACTTATACTTGAAGTTATACTTATTTTTAATTTTAATGTAGTTTTTAACTGTTCACAGTCAAAATTATATGTATATTTTTACCCTCAATGAACGCTTAACTCTTGCCTATGAATTTATAATAAACTTATTGTGAATTATTAAATGGTTCTATGCTAGCAACAATATTTTTAATGTAATTGATTATTATTTACTATCTTGATGTTTTTACTTATTATTGTTATCATTTTTTTTTAAAATTAGTTTCAACGATTATTACAGAGATAAAATAATTATTATTTATGATCATATATTTTTTATTTTAATATTTAATCTTAAAAATTTTAAAATTTTTACTCTCTTAATGATTAATTGTGAAATTTATATTTATAAGTTGTCAGAAGATATTTTGAGAGTACAAATGGTTTGATGGAAAATTTCTAACATTCACGGTCATAGTGTAATTTTCTAACATCAAATAATAACAAACCTTATTGCAAACATTAGGGGTTTAGATGTTTTATAGCATTATACATACAAGTAGCTATATGTATATAGGGGAAATTTCCATGTACAAATTAGGGGTTCGACACATCTTAGTGATCCTTAACTTTTGTTAGCTAATGGTAAATAAATGCTTATTTTTATTAAAATAAATAGTAAAAATTGTTTATTTTTCAAAATTATAATCTATTCAACAGTTTTCAACTATTGAATAATCCTTTAATTGCTAGAGCGATTTGTCAAATCTTTTTTTATAGGATCCGATTGCATATGTATATTGTCCTCAATTTATTTGATAGACTATATTTCACCATAGAATCATATATAAAATATGTGTTTAGAGTTGGACATTAGATTTAACATGAAAACGAAAATCTATATGGCCGGCAAAGTGCATAAAATCACTAACACTT
Source organism: Ziziphus jujuba (assembly GCF_031755915.1). NCBI lineage: Eukaryota > Viridiplantae > Streptophyta > Magnoliopsida > Rosales > Rhamnaceae > Ziziphus > Ziziphus jujuba. Next base: position 19,798,793 of record NC_083379.1, on the reverse strand, counting down.
TGGCTTTTTAGTAGAATCACTAAAACTTTTTATTTTCTATTTAATTATTATGATTTTTATCCTTTTTTTTTTTCTTAAGGAACATTTGTTATTTTATTATAGTTTTTATTATATAAAGAAAGATGTTATTTACATACTAATCTACAAAGATACTTGTACATATATATATATATATATATATATTATCATTAGGTGTTTAAATTCAAATTCATGATCATCGTATAAAATAAATGCAAATGGACATAAAATTTTATGATACTTAACCACATTATAAATATATTTCCTAATAATTTACACTTGATTAATTAAGATGGACAAAATACATTTTCCACTTTCCATACATATAGCATTCATGGTTACTTAACTTATATATATATATATATATATTTTGACATTTTTTTTTGTAGAAATTGTATAAAATATTAAATTTTTATATGAATAATTCTTAGGTTCGTATGATTTGGACACAAGAAAAAAAGAGAAAAAGAAAGACAAGAAAGAAAGACAGAGAAAGAAAAAGAAACTTTATATTGGAAAGTGAAACCAAAATATGATTTCTACTTTGGTGGGAAGTTTTGCTGCCTTTTTCCTTATTTCCTATTTATTTCATTTTGCTAATATCCCAATCTCTCCCTTATGTTTACGTTTTACCCAAATCCCTATTTGAAACATTTTGTGTGAGAAGTGTTCACCCCTCTGTGCATCCATTCCGATTAGTAACACTCTCAACCTTTCTCTTAGGTTTGTTTTCTTTGTTTCAAAATACATTTTTGGGTCTCTTCTGACCTCTTCTACCACTTATCAAATTTCATCCAAGTCCAAAATTTGGGTTGAATGAAGAAGTAAATTTTCGTATGTATTTTTGCTCAGCTTGGAATCAATTTCTGTACATGAAGGATTGAGTTTTTATACATATCAAACGAAAGCAACTAGGTCGATAAGCTGGAAGGGGAAGCAACTGGATGTGATGAGTTGAGAGGGAAAAGGTTCTTCATGACCTAAGGAAGGAATTCTTGGTAAGAAACATTTTCTTTATGACTTTGTGGTGTCTTTCTGTAAATGACTGAGTTCTAGTATATAAATATTGAAAAATATATCAGATTTTTTTTTTTTTTTTGGGTTCATACCAAACTACATGATGAGTTAATAGAAAAAAAAATTTATATAACCTACTTTCTTTTTTAGAACAACTTACAGCTTATTGCAGCATAGATAGGATTAGGTGAATATTTTTTGTTACTATGACTTATACAAATGAAATTTTCAAATCCTATTTGTTTTTTATAATTTCTAAGCTTATATATCATTTCCTGGAAATATGATTTAGTTGTTCGTGGATGAGGTGGTTTTATCCATTTGACTTACCCTCCAAGAAGATTGAAAAAACTAATTTATTATCATGGCAAAAACAATAATAGTAATGTAGCTAAATGAACTTGAGCCCAAAATTCATGTGGCAAAGCAGTTGAAATAACCAAATGCAAGGATACTTGCTAAACTCCAAATCAACTTGTAAACCAAGTCAAGAAAGAAACATAATAATATTGTCCACATTCTTTTTAAAATATTAAGTTGCAAGATAACTCTATATCACAAAGTTTAGCCATAAATTAATGCCTAGCTCGAAATTTCTACCTTTTTTTTTTTTAAACAAAGTATATATACATACATATATTTTTATATCATACATAAATATATATTAGCAGCTCTTGAAGTTTTTCTTCCATTACCTTGCTGTCACCTCTAAAAAAGATCATGCTATAAGAGAACATTCATTGGTCAAGGTCATTGTAGTTTTATCTTTATTATGATAAAGTGAAGTTGATGATCAAGTTTAATTCTACATGGCTATGAATATACTCCCCCAAAAAAAAAAAAAATCATTAGTGGAATGAATAAGGCTTAGTATACTTATCATTGTTCTTTTTGTTCTTTTTTGTTTTGAAATGGACCAATTCATTTCTTTGAGTATATGAATTATTAGATTATTTGATTATATCAATTGCAATATCTGTTCTCTTTTTTCTTTTTAACTAGGTTATTTTTTTTTTTATTTCCTATCCTTTAATGTTATCTTGTTGTGTATTTAGACCCTTAGTCCCATTTTAGCTTCAATATTGTACAAGTGAATTTATTTTAAGTGATTGATAAATTATCTTCTTGTAACTATACTATTGGTTTCTAATAGGAAGTTGTGGATACAAAATGGATATGATGCAATGATAAGCTGTTAGATGAATACACAAAAGCTGTTAATTCATTTATTAAATTGGCTAAACATCATTTAGATGAAGATAATAGGACTAGATGTTCTTGTCGATTTTGTCGGAATGTGTATTTTCAAGATATAAGTGTAGTTTGATGCGAACCCGCCCGAGCTTACACCACCGACAACTCGCTGGGGTACTGATCCGATACAGATGAAGACTGGACCGATCACTAGGGCTCAAGCTAAGAGGTTTAAGGACAATCTTGCTGTCTTTATCCAGAAAGTAATTCATTCTCAAAAGGGCTTGTCCATACCTGAGGATAAAAGACTTGTTTTAAGTATCCAAGTGGTGGAGGCTGATACATTGGATACCCATACATCGGACATTTTATATCGGACACCTTTGTCTCGGACATAGGAGCCTTGCCTCGGACATTTGATCTCGGACTTCAGACATCGGATGTAACTTAGCTCGGCCAGACACAACTTAGCTGGGACAGACATCAGTTAGCTCGGCTAGACATAACTTAGCTCAGACATACATCAGTTAGCTCGGCTAGACACAAGTTAGCTCGGACAGACATTAGTTAGCTTGGATAGGCCATAAGTTAGCTCGGACATCAGGCAGACATAAGTTAGCTCGGTTGAAGACATAATTCAGCCTAGATGTCAAAGTCAACTCGTTACCTAATTTGCGATTGACTTTATTTCTTTTTGGGTTTTTATTTATTTATTGTCTGGACAAATAGCTTTAGGAAGGTTTTTATTTTATTGTAAATTAATTAATTTCTAATTTAATATAAAGGAATTAATTAATCAAACATAGATTAGGAAAGGAAGTATAGTTGCGGCCAACTAGGTATCTTTATGTGTGTGGCCGGGTTTTACCTAGGGTTTTTTTTTAGGGTTTATTTTGTTTCTTTCAAAGCCTATTTAAAGGCTTATTTTTCAATAAGAATACAACTTTGATTTGATTAAGAAAATACTTATGAGATTAATTATCTCTTTGTTTTTTGAGAACACCTAAAACACCATTAGAGAATTGGTTGTTTTAGCTTGACTTATCAATAGGTTTTCCATCTCCTATTGTGGCGTCTACATTATACCAAGGTTTCTAACCACAGGTTGGTTAGGGGTTGAGGTCAATTCCATTAGAACTTGAACTTAATTAAGATCCGGGCTAATATAATACAGGTTTAGGAGCAGGTCGTCCTAGGTTCGTATCATAGTTTAATAACATTTATGGGTGAAAGGATTTTCACCAGATTATCACAATTGGATTTATCATGGAAAGCCATTGAATTTTGAGGATATTGAAATGGGTTTTGAGGAAGATGATGAAGCTATTGAAGGTTATAGGAAAGAAGATGATAATGACGATATGATGGCAGCATTGCGAGATGCTGCAAGTGACATGGATATTGATATAGATGAAGATGAAGGTCACATTGGAGATCAAGATCATAGCAATAAAAATTTTTCAGGATTATTTGGTGAAGTCGAAAGCGAGTTATATCCAGGGTGTACAAAGTTTTCTGCATTGACTTTTTTGGTCAAGTTAATGCATATCAAAGCTTTAAACCATTAGAGTAACAAGTCATTTAGTATGGTTCTTGAACTTCTCAAGGAAGACTTCCAGAGGGTACTAAATTGCCAAAGTCCTTGATATGAACCTAGGACGACCTGCTCCTAAACCCGTATAATATTAGCCCGGATCTAATTATGTTCAAGTTCTAATGGTCACCTTGACCCCTAACCAACCTGTGATTAGAAACCTTGATATATGAAGACGCCACAATAGGTGATGGAAGGCCTATTGATAAGTTAAACTAAAATACTCATTCACTAATGGTGTTTTAGGTGTTTAAAAGAACAAAGAGATTCAATCTCACAAATAATTTTCTGTATAAAATTCAAGCTTAATTCTTATTGAAAAATAAGCCTTTAAATAGGCTATAAAGTCATGAAATAAACTCTAAAAACAAAGGGAAAACCAACTATACAAAGTGGTTTCCTATGGTGGCCGAAATTCTCACTCCTTTCCTAATCTAATTTGGATTAATTAATTCCTTTATTTTGAATTAAGAATGAATTAATTTAAAATGAAAATAATAAAATAATAACTTTCATAAAATTATTTTTCCAGTAAATAAATAAATAAAAACCAAAAAGGAATGGTAATTTCCTAAAACAAAAAGTAGAATCAAATTAGGAAACTAAAACACTAGCTTTTTTACTAAGTTGACTTTGACCATTTTTTGACCAATTTAAGCTCCAAATCAGCTTCAATATGCTTTTTAGGATGTAAAATAATCTGATCATGAAGTCCCACACATTTCCCTTGCTTGGAAGAAAGAGAAAAAGCCAACTTAGCATATTACCGTAAAGCTAGCACAAAATACAGCGAAAACGGGCCAAATTTACTAACTCTCTGTCCCTTTGGGATGAATTTGAAGCTCCTTTGACTTGATGCCATGTCCTCTTAGAAATATGTATTGAATCCATGAAACATTGGAACCATTTCATGGTTCCCGACCTCCATAATTGCACCAAAATAGCTACCCGGTCCGTACCGGCTTTCACCACTTGTATGCTCAAGATAGGTCTTGGATCTTCGGGTATGGACAAGCCCTTTTGAATATGAATTACTCTCTGGATAAAGGCAGCAAGATTTTCCTTAAACTTCTTAGCTTGAGCATTAGTGATCAGTCCGGTCTTCATCCGTATCTGATCGGCACCCCAGCGAGTTCCGACAGATTTGTATCAGTCCTTTTACAAGGGTACACGTGATGCACTTGGATTAGGATATGAAATGATTCATGCTTGTCATTAGGATTGTGTATTATTTTGGAAAGAATCAGCTAAATTGGATAAATGTCACATATGTGTTGGACGATATGTAAATTTCAAGGTACCAAGGGGAAAAGGATGCCTCAGAAGGTGCTTCGATATTTTCCTATCACTCCAAGATTGCAAAGATTATTCACATCTCACCACACTGCTATTGATATAAGATGGCAGAAAGAGAAGCATCCTAACACAAATGGAGTATTGAGGTATCCACTAGATGGAGAAGTATGGAAGCACTTTGACGAATAATATTCGATGTTTGCTATGGATCCTCGTAATTTCTGGCTAGGTGCTGCCACTGATGAATTTAATCCTTTTAGTAACATGATTACTTTGTATAGCACGTGGCCAGTGATGTTAGTGCCGTATAACCTACCGTCTTGGAAGTGCATGAAGGAGACTTTTCAATGATGTTACTATTAATACTAGGTCCAACAGCACTTGAAAAAGACATTGATGTGTACTTATGGCCTATGTTTGATGAATTGAAAGATCTATGAACAAATGGTGTCACCACTTATGATGTCTCTAAAAGGCAGAGGTTTACAATGCATGCAACAGTGTTGTGGACAATACATGACTTTCCAGCATATGGAACACTTTTTGAATGGAGTTCAAAAGGATGCAAAGCATGTCCAACTTGTAATGAAGATACTTCTTCCCAAGCTTTAAGAAGTAAGATTTGTTACATGGGACATCATTGATATTTATCCATAAATCATGCATGGAGAAATAATTGACAATATGATGGAAAGACTGAACGAAGTTTAGCTCCAAGACAGTTTTCACGAGCTGAAATTTTACAACAGTTAGATAGGATAAATGAGAGTAGACAGGAAAAACATCTTGACAATGTGGACACAAAAGAAAACATGCTGCCTGTGAATTAAATTGGAAAAGGAAAAGCATATTTTTTGAACCAGAATATTGGTCTAAATTTTGGCATAATTTAGATGTGATACATATTGAGAAAAACATTTATGATAATATAGTTGGAACGATGTTGGACATTAAAGGTAAATCAAAGGATACTGACAAGGCACATGTGGATTTAAAGGATTTGAAAATTCAAAAAGAATTGCATTTAAAAGAAGCTGGTGGTAAAGTTTTGATGCCTTTGGTATGTTTTTCATTAACAAGGGATGAAAAACATGAGTTTTTTAAGTTTGTCAAATTTCCAAATGGCTATGCTGCTAATATTTCAAAGAATGTGAACATTAAGGATGGTAAGATATCTGTTTCAGACTTGGATATGTTACAAGAGGGGATAATACTTACATTGTGTAAGTTGGAAATTATATTCCCTACAACCTTTTTGAATATCATGGTTCATCTAGCAGTTCACCTACCATATGAGGCAAAAATGGCTGGACCAGTACATACTCGTTGGATGTATCATTTTGAAAGGTAAAACCTTTGGTTATTAAAGTTGAACAATCAATTTGCATTCTTTTATTTTTTTTAACTTTATTTTTTATTAATTTGATCTATTTCATTCATTCTTAGAGCTTTAGGAACATTGAAAAAATATGTGAGAAATAAAGCTCATCCAGAAGGTTCAATAGTAGAGGGTTATGTTGTCAATGAGGCATAAACTTATTGTCAATGTACCTTCGAGGTATTGAAACTCGACTCAATCGACCAAAACATAATAAAGATGGTGAGAATTAGACTGCTTCAACTTTGTCAATATTCACACAACCTAGGAACTTGTTGGGGAAACCTTAATTTTTTAAAATGAAAGATGATGATTACAAAAAAGCTCATTGGTACATCCTTTATAACTATTGTGAGTTGCAGCCATATATTAAGTAATAACCAAAACTAATCTATTATTAGATGAAAGTTCAAAGTACGTAAATTATAAATCCATAGTTCTAATTAAATTACATTTTTCCAGTGAGCACACCCAACTACTGCAAAATAGGGGTGTCACAAGTGTTTTGTAGGTACAAGAAAAGGAATTTCCACAATGATGTGAAGAGCAGGTATGTATTTATTGATTATGAAAGGTAAAATTCAAGCTTGATATGTAAGTATTGCTAATTAATTAAAATTACATTTTCACAGCTAAAGTATATGAATAAATGTAAAGATCCAATGGTAACTGATGAGTTGTACTCACTAGCATGTGGTCCTGATTATGGAATAAAATCATATAGTGGATGTGTTGTAAATGGAATTCGATATCGCACAAAATTTCATGATGATAAGCGTGTCACTCAAAATTGTGGAATTTGGGTTTTAGGTGATCATGATGGTGAATCTTGTGATTTTTATGGGGTAATAGAAGACATTCTTGTGTTACACTACAAGTCCAAACACTTTGTTGTACTTTTTAGATGTGCATGGTTTGACACAAATGTGAAAAAGAAAAAGATGATCACAGAGTTTCAAATCACAAGCATTAATGTCAATTTATGTTGGTATAAGAATGACCTTTTTGTCCTTACCTCACATGCTAAACAAGTGTTTTACATGGATGATTACAAGATGAGTCAACATTGGACAGTGGTTTGAAAGGTGCATCACCATCATCTATGGGCTTTTCCAGACCGATTAGATGATGTTGATGATCATGGTTGTTCAATTGAAGTTGATGATTTGGATGCTTATCAAGAAAATGATGCAATGGACATTCAAATTTTATTTGAATCAATTGATATTGAACTTCTTAATTGTGAAGATATGGAACCAATAAAAATTACTTTGAAGAGTGCAACAAAGTATAAAGATGTAGATAGTGGTGCAGAGAGTGAAGATAATAGGGAGTAAAATAAGGAAACCGACAATGATTATGAAGATGGGTTGTTAAGTAATGGTGAAACCGGTGAAGATACTGACTCATTTACATAAATAACTCTATTTATCTTTTTTTTTTATTTGCGGTTTCCTATGTAATGATTTCTATTCATGGTAAAGATGATCATGCTCCATTTAAAACTAATTTAATATAACTCTATGTTGACTTTTTAATATAGCTTACTAGCATATATATATATATATATATATATATTAAGTCCAGAATGTTTATATTGTCAGGTAATAATTCTTTTTTATTTATATTGTCATTGCTTTACATATACTCTTATTTTTAACGTTTTATCACAATATAATTATATTGCACCATGTTATTACCTTGAACATATTAGAAAGTTCCATCACTTTGCATATAATAATTACTTGTACTGTTGTATTTATGTAATGATTTCTATTCATCATACTGTTGTATTTGTGTAATGATTTCATGTTTATGATGATCATGCTCCATTTTAACTAGGTTAATAGAACATCTTTATTTTATCCAACAAATCAAGGATATATTTTTGTTGGCACAATGACAAACCTGCTTTTTTTTGTAAGACTTCAACTCCATGAAAGTAATGAAGATCTCCAAGATTTTTGAGAGAAAACCATTGCGAAAGAGCATGAACAGAGACTTGTTTTAAAGAGTTGTTATTACCTGTAATAACAATATCATCTACATAGACAAGTAGATACATTAAGCTGCCCTGTTGATTGTAAAAGAACAATGGGGTGTCAAAGATCTAATTTTGAATGTAAAGTTAAGAGGAAAGGTTTTCAAAGTCATCCACTAAGTATGTGGGACCTATTTAAGATCATAAAGTGCCTTTTTAATCTTGTAGAACTATTTCAGTTCGAAAAGGTTAATGAAACCTTGAGGCTGTGTCATGAATACTTCCTCATCCAGATTGCCATTTAAGAAGGTGTTATAGATATCCAATTGCTTGATGCTTCAGTTTTTTGCAAGGGTAAGGCTCAAAACTATTCATATTAGTGGCTAGTTTTATAGCTGGACTAAACATTACAGTATAACCCATTTAGGGTCTTTAATGAAAACCTTTCACCATTAGAGGAGCTTTATACGTATTAATGGATCCATCCAAACTCCTCTTAATTTGAAAAACCCATTTGTTTCCAACAACATTCTAAGAAAAAGATCCAGGAACCAGGTTCCATGTGTGGTTACGTAATAGAGCTTGGTACTTATTTTGCATTACGTCAAACCATTGTTTGTTAGCTAGAGCTCATGCCACAGATTGTCAGTCCTTTATCAGTGTAGCTGAATCTTTTATGGCTTGGGAAAGATGTTATTTAAAGACATGGTGTGCATGAGATGGACCTATTGAGGTGGTGAAAAGGCTTGTTCCATTAAGGATTAAGTATAGGGATTGGATGTTACTTGCGGGTTAGCATCGCTAGGAGGCTTTAAATGATGTCATCGTGAGTATTGGAATAGGGGTGATTGGAGACATGAGGGTATAGCTCTTTCTTGTGGATATGAAGAAGATAGAGACAATGTAACATTTAGTGTGGTCGTAGAAGTAGTTTGGGAAGAGATGGAAGTCTTTTGAAATTAGGTTTATCAAGAAAAAGAATTAATTTACAAAGGAGACAAGATATATTTTGGTGTGACATATCATAAGAGGATAATGGTAAGAAGTCAGATTTATCAGAAAATGAATTAGTTTAAGAAGGAAATATAGACTTGATTAAAGTTACATGATGTGGTATGTAAATTTTTTCAGTTGAAGGATCAAGACAATTTTAGTCACATAGAGAAGGTAAATACCCCAAGAAAATACAAGGTTTTGATTTGGAATCTAATTTATGGGAAGTGTATAGTTTGAACCAAGGATCGCATAGACATCCAGATTTTTTTAATAATTGATCATTTAGAGACTTGTTAAATAATTTCTGAAAAGGAGAATTCCTTTAAGCGTACCCGTTCTATTATAGTGTATGAGGTGTTGTTAAAAAATGATTGATTCCATGTTCTTTAAAAGAAGATTTCAATTTTATAAATTTTCCACCATTATTAGAATAGAAAGAGATAATTGAAGTTTGAAAAAAATTTACAACAACTTTTTTTGAAATAAACAAAAACCTTGAGGACATCAATTTTTTTTTTGAATAGGAAACAACCACAAATATTTTGTAAAATAATCAACAAATATTAAGTAGAAATTGAATCCATCATAAGACTTATTTTTGGAAGGTTCCCATACATAAAAGTAAAGTAGCTAAAAATGTTTACTACTAGACATAGAAAACAAACCAAACAAAAGTTTTTTGTGTTTTATTACAACAACAGGCATCACAATGAAAATTTTTAAAGCTAGAAATAAGAAGTGAAAATTGCAAGACAACTTGATGAAAGACTTGTGTAGAAAGATGACCAAGACATGAATGCCAATCTAAATAGGTGGCTTTATAGGCTGTAAAGACAAAAGGTTAAGAGTTCAAAGATGGCCATTTATAAAAACTCAACATAAACATTATTAAATTTGCAAAGTTTGGAAATCGATAAGAGATTCTTTTTATTGTTGAAACATATAAAACATCATACAGCACAAAAGATCTTGAAGGTTAATAATTCCAATATGGGTGATATGAATTTGGAATCATTACTTACAACAATTTCATCTGTGTCATCATACTGAGAATGGATGGCAAGTTTTGAAGATCTATGGAAATGTGATGAGAAGCTCTTGCGTCAAGTAGTCAATTCCAATATTATGGAACAGTAGCTGATGGATGTTGGCCGAGAATTTCATTATCCATAAGATTGACATGATATGCAATGATGTCAAATTAGAATGGAAAGATCAAGGTTGTTGTCGAGCACATGTATATGTTCATTGTTGTTTCAATGCATAACAATATTTTGCATAATGAACTTGTTGATAACAAAGTTGACATTTACCATTATAATTATTTGGTTTGGTGGAGTTGTTCTATTGAGAAAAAAATTGAGAATTATTTGGTTGAGAGAAAGATGAAAACCTGAAAGACTTCTTAGAGGAGGAGGATTTGACAGATGACATGTTTGCCACATTTGTATTGATGGCTATGTTATCTAGAGGAGTTGCAACTTGTTTCAGGTATGAATCATATTCAATAAACTGGTCATCAAGATCTTCATACAAGAGAGATAAGTCTCATGCAAAAATGTAACACCTTGTCTTAATAAATGCTTGAAATTTTGACCAAGTTTAACTGACTGGACCATTTATGGGTCTCAGATTTGACCTTTTGTATGATCAAGTTTTGGGTTTGACTAGTATACCATTGTGTTGAGCTTGTTAATACGAGTTCATAGGCTAGTAGCAAGCCTAATTTTAAGTTATGGTTGAAAAGTTATGGCTCTAAGAAATTTTGAGTATTAGTATTATATCGGTGTCCAAATCAATCTTGAAATTTTATATGTTAGTGAGTCAACACCATAAATATGTATTAAGGAGTGTACCTTCATTAAACAATTGCAAAAATACCTAAAAATACCTTCAAACTCGAGAGGAATCCGAGCCGAGTTGACCTAAACTCATTTGAGCACCAAGTGGATCGACTAGTTTTCATAAATTTTTAACCACCTTAACGCCACACATGCCTAACCTCTGGCAAGCCCACCTCGAAGGGACCTTGGCCACCAATTTTCCAACTAGTTGGCTGGAGGACACACTAATATCAATGGCCCAAAGTCGGTGCCCATTAGTCATGGGTTTTTTGGCATGCTGGCCATTTTTCTGTCACTCTGGCTTGACCGATACACCTCTCCCACCATTTTTAGACTCAAATCTGACCTCCATTTGTTCAAATTATTCATGGTTTGAGTAATCCATCAATATTAAATTTGGCCAAATTTTCCAATGTGTTTTCTAATCTTTAACGACACTTTTAGACTAAGGTGAGTATACCAATGCATTTCTCATCTCTTGGACTTTCTATTAATATTAAGTTTATAAATTTTGGATGATATTCGATAATTTTTTCATTTTTAAGTCCGTTAAATACTGAATAAAATTAGATGGTGTTTAAACAATTTAGGACTAAATTAGAGTTATTTTTATGTTTAGATGTTAATAGAACTTACTGGAAGATTTAATTTCATAAAATTGGTTTTCGGATGAAAAATCCCAATTTTAAGTATCGGACCCGAAGCGTTTGCGGTATAATTAGACCTTTTAATGTCCAATTTTTATAATTTGAGAATCGTATAAAGTATTTTAAAACATTTAGTATGCACCAATATCTTGGATTTGATTTTTAAAGCCTAAGAAATATTTTTATTCTATTATTGGCACCCGTACTAAGACTAAAGGCGACCTTACAGAGGAGCAGGAGGTGGACGTTAGCGATATCTATGAGTGGTTTATGTTTTTAAAGATTTTGGGGATATTAGTATAATATATATATATGGTTTGAACATTATATATAGTTCAATTTAAATGTTTATTTTATACATATATGAATATATGCTTATATATATATATTTTATCATTTTATGTGACTTTTGATAAGTTTTTAAATGATTTTAAATTCTGATGAGTTCATAATAAACTTGAAAATCTTAATATTTATATATATTGGTATTTGAATTGATGTTTTAGTCTTTTGAAAAATAAGTAGTTTTAAGAAAGAAAATTGATAATTGTATATTTTGAAGCATATATAAGTGTTTTATATTTCAAGATACTTAAAAGTGGTTTATGATAATATATATTTCCCTATTGGTATTTATGTTTTGGCATGAAATAATTTTGTGGAGGTTTTGGAATATTTGAATAAATTGTTGGGTTTGAATATTAAATTCTAGTCTATGTTACCTTATTTGTTTGGGAAAATTGGAAAGTAAGATCTTGAAATGGTAATTTGTGAGTATTGCATTATTGTTTTTAAATGGTGTACCTTATAGTACTAGTGATTTTGTCTTATGTTATTAGCAGCAAACAAGCTTATTTTCTGTGTGTATTTGCAAAATGAAAATGATGATTGGTTGTATGCCGTTCTCTCAAAGTGATGATGAGTTGTGTATCACTCCTTTATGATGTTAGGTTTTGTGTATCTCTTTATTGTTTGATGATATTTCGGGACGTTGTGCACAACTGGCAGCGCTGGATATACTGTATGGTATATTATTTGTTTTTTTTTTTTTTTGATATACATATATTGGTGGTTTTGCTATGTTTTTATTATTGTTCCTATAATTATAATTATAATGTTTATTGTACAGGATTAAATTTATGTTTCACTTGGTTATTAATATTTTAAATATTTCAATTATGAATTGCTTATTTTATGATTTTGATTTGGGACACAAGTTGGATTTGGTGAAATGGTTTAAAAATGAAAATTTTTAAAACATGGATGTGAGGTCTTGACTGAAAGTTTTGAAGTTAAATGATTATTTTCATATTATAAAATTATTCTATTCATTGAGATTGTATCATAATTTAGTTTTTAAACTATTATCTTAGGCCTTAGTTGACAGGGTAGGTACATCATATCCAAGTATCGTCATTATTCGTATGTTATTTTGCTGCTGATGTATTATTCTTTTCCTTTGACTCTGTGATAATAGATATATTTGTTTTTCGTTGATTTTGATATATACATTATTAAATATTTTTGATATTTTGTGTTTGTTCATTTGTACTTCTTAGATTACTCTGGTGGGTTAACATAATATGTGTGCCTGTTATACTGTCTTTGATTGATGATTTTATGAGATTTCTCTTAAAAAATTTATAATATTTTATCTGTACTATTAGATTATATTCAAATTACATAAATGTTATTGAATGTTTGATAGAAATTTGATAGGTTTTCCTAGGTGGGACGACTTTGGATGTCCAAAAAGGACCTCGGACGTGGTCTTGTCAGAAAAGCTGTGGAGATATCCTTAAGTTCCAGAGCCAGGCCATTGATGATGTACAAAGCAAGATCATCATCACTGACAGAAAGATTAAGAAGTCTTAGTTCATTAGATGTAGTGCATACATCATGGAGATATGCAGCAAACGGTCTTAGCCGTTGTGGTTTGATAAGTTGTTGATGTAAATGAAGAATATAATGCCTAGAGCTTGGTAAAATGGTTTGCCAATTTATTCTAGACTTCATCGTATCAGTAGTGGCAACTTTTGGAATGATTAAAGCCAAAAGGCATTGAGGAAAAAGTTATCCTACCTCACCTAGAAAACATAAGCTGAATTTGTTTTCAGCGAGGGAGGATCAGTGAAGCCGCAACCATAGAAATCTTATGCCACAAGAGAATAGTCAAACTAAGCACGACATGAAAAGTAGGTAATTTCTTTGAATCCAAAAGGTGCTTGGAGGTTGAGTTTCACAACTACAAGGGGAAAAAAGAGGGAAAAAGTGTCTTCAATGATTTTCTTTGCCATGGGAAATAATTAGGATCGAGAAAAAAATAGCTCATTTAAGTTTTTAAAACTCTAATACCATATAGAAAAAAAAAAAAAGATTTAGGAAAACTGTATATTTTTTTATGTGGATTTCATCATATAAATACATAAAAACCACTACAATACATAAATGTGAACAACAATACAAAGAGTAGTTATATACAAAAGGTGTTATAGTATGTTAAAGATAAACAATTCCTTTTGTTCTTCATCTCATAATTATTATTTGTAGAGATGCCTCTTTTTCATAGCCAAAATTTGGTAGAGTTTTTATTTTTAACTGCTCATGCATTTGGTAGAAAATTGGGACAGTACTACAACATATATATGTACATGAATTAAATTTATAAAACTATGGACAAAAATTAATATGTTAGTGTTTAAAAATATAATGAAATGTATCAATAAAAACAATTCCATGTGAAAAAGTAAAATACCACACCCGTGAGGTATTGAGAAAAAAAAAATTTTAAAAAATAAGAAAGAAAAGTAAAACACTATTGTGGAGTAATGCGAACTTAGCTCAAGCTGCTTTCACATTTCCAGATCATCACAGTAGTTAGAGAGGTCATATGGCTTATCACATGCTTATAATTAGTTATTAGTTTGTTAGCTTTAGTTTTACACTGGGTATTCTGGAAACTTTCTAGTCTTTCTCTCCTACTTTCTTATCTACTTTCTTGCTCTTTCTCTTCCTTTCTTGCACTTTCTTTCTTCGCATGGTATCAGAGCACACCTTCATGGCTACTCAAAAATATACACTGCTTGTTTGTTTCACCCTTTTCAAGCAATGTTATGAAGCTTGAGGAAGATAATTTTGTTCTATGGAGATCGTCGATTCTACCTAGATTGAAAAGGCATGATCTGGAAAAGTTCATTCTCATAGGAAGAGCAGCACCAAAAAAGGTTTCAATTCTTGATGAAGATAGATCTAGAGGTGTGGATGAGATTGATGAAGAGCTTGATTATCAGGAGAAATAAGAGAAACAATATCAATTACAGTTAAGGTGCATTCGAGCTACAATTTCATGAAAAGTTCTACACCATCTGCTTGGATTAAAAATAATATTTGATGTTTGGTAGACTCATGAATCTAGGTATGCATCTCACTCACGGTCTCAGATTTTACGTCTTTGAACACAATTACAATCAACTGAAAAAGGAGGTTTAAGCATCAATGAGTAATGGCTTAAAATGAAAATAATTGATGATGATCTTGAGGCTATTGTTGAATTTGTGCATAAGACAGATTTTGCATATTATATTCTTGGTGGTTTAGGAGCTGAATTTGGTCCTGTCTCAGAAAATCTAAACTCTAGGCTAGATTCAATTGGTCTGATAGAGGTTCATTCTCGATTACTTGCATATGAAAACAAGTTGGAAGAATATAACTATGCTCTTTCTATGAATATTGGTAACTCTCACTCAGCAAATATGATAAATTCTGTTTCTAACACTGGTTTAAGTTCTATAAATTTGGTTGAAAATCCAAGTATGGTTCAAAATCCTGTTGATTTCTCTGTTATTTCATTGGGCTAGCAATTGCGTTTAATATGCCTAGCTTTGATAATCAATATGTTCATTTAGTTCATGGAAACATTTAGTCATCTGGGAGTAATTTTCAATTTTCTGGAAACAATGGCAATATTGGTTGTAGTTACCCTCCAAAAGATAGGTTTGATAAAGGATATGTTGGCAACTAGTTACAATGCTCGAGGAAGAGGTGCCTTTGGTGGAGGCAAGGGAAATAATCGACCCATTTGTCAAGTATGTAAAATGTTGAGACATATTGGTGATGTTTACTATTATAGGTATGCTAAACCATTTCAGCAAACCTCTCCATAGCCAAGCTTTAATGCTGTAAGTACAGGTCCTAGGAATTTCTTTACTGGTGTTCACACCAATCTACAACCTCGTTTTCCTAATAACTTTTTGTGTAATTACAATGTGAGACCAATTGTCATGCCAGAACAATTTCCTAAGATTGTTACTCCAAGTCTGCTGCCATATGGTTCTACTTTTGGTTCGTCTAATCCTTTTAACTATGGTGTCTCATCACAACCTGGTAATTTTAACAATCCCTCTAGTCATGGTCAAAATCACTTTGGTGCTCACATATCGTCTTCAGTTGGACCAAATTCTATTGGACACCTTTTAATGCCTTAAATGTCTGCTCATATGAGTAATTTGTCCATTTCTCCCAACTTTTTTTGCTAATATTGCGTCTGCAAAAGTTGATTAAAATCTCTCTTGGTTCTTACACGGTGGAGCTACTAACCACATAGCTGCAGATGGTGACAGTGTTCTTGAGCAAATTGAATATCAAAGAAATAAGAAAATTGTTGTTGGCAATGTCTATGTTAATAAGACTTAACAATATTTTGATTGTTCCTTGTACAGCTAAAAACTTACTAAGTATTTCACAACTAACTAAAGACAATGGTTTAGTTACTGAATTTACTGACAGCTATTGTTTTATTAAGGACAAAATGGGCAGACTTCAACTTATAGAAGTGTTGGAAGATGGATTGCCCAAATTGCGAGCTCTTGTTTTTAGAAGATGAAGAACACAAGCAAATAAAGTTTTTACAAATTTCTGTGCTGCTGGATATAGTCAAGATTATAATAAGGATTATTGCTTGTCAAATAGTACTAGTAAACCTGTTGTTGACACCTCTAATATTGTTGGTGGATCAATTGGCTCTCCTTTAGCATGTACCTCTTCATCTAATTATTTTCCATTTGTAAAAAGTGCTATCTGTCACAACATGAATGCTTTTGAGTTTGCATTGTTTCATAACAGACTAGGACATCTAAATAACAAAGTCACATTGGAAGTCCTCACAAGTTGTAATAAGAGGTTTCTTAATGAAGATAAGTTCTTTTGTGATGTATGTCAACTTGGTAAAAATCATTTAGTAAATTTTCCTATCTCTACTTCTAGAATATCCGCACCATTGGAAATCATATATACAGATTTATGGGGGTCTGCCTCAGTTTGTTCCAAGGAAGGGTACAAATATTATGTACAGTTTTTGGATAATTACTCAAGGTATGTCTGGATATATCCTTTAAGAACTAAGTCGGAAGCTTTAGTAATATTTTCAAAGTTTCATATTATGGTTGAAAGGCAGTTTGATAGGAAAATCAAAGCTCTTCAGGCTGACTGGCGGGGAGAATTCAGATCTTTTTTCCCTTATCTTTCAAAATTGGGTATTATCTTTGGGCACTCGTATCCATATATTCATACACAAAATGGAAAAGTGGAAAGGAAGCACAGACATGTTGTTGAATTGGGATTGTATCTCTTGGGTCTGGCTCATATGCCACTGGTTTATTGGTGGGCAGTTTTTCACTATGCTTCTTTCATGATCAATTGACTGCTAACTTACGTTCTTAATTAACTTTCTCCATATGAGATATTATTTCATAAGAAATCTGATTATACTTTTATTAAGGTCTTTGGATGTACTTGTTTTCCATATCTAAGATCTTCTAACAAGTTTAAGTTGGATTTTCATATAACCAAGTGTCTGTTTTTAGGATACAGTCCTGATCATAAAGGTTATTGATGTTTACATCCATCTGGAAGGGTATATATTGCCAATAATGCCGTGTTCCATGAAACTGAGTTCCCTTTTCTTATTGGTTTTCCTTCAGTTTTTGATAAGGAAATTGAAACCTCTTCTTCTTATTCATCTTCTTATGCACCATTGTTTGTTATACATAAAAGTGTTTATTCTATTTCCTTGTCTAATTTTACTGAAATTACTTCTTCTTTTCCTAATATAAATTTGCCAAATTTAATTTCTTAAAATATTTCCTCTTATGAACTAAATTCTTCTTCTAAAAATATTATTTGTTCCTCTAAAAATAAATCTTCATTTCATAATGTTTTTTCCCAAATTTCTCCAATTACTTAGTCTCCAAATAATTGATCTCCACAATTTGATTGTTGTTTTTCTCCTTTTGATATTTCAAAATCAGCTTCTAGTATTGAATCCTTTGTTAAACAAAATTCTTATTCTAATATTGACCAACCAGTTTTATCTAGCTCACACACAAATTTTCACTCTTTTAAATCCTTACCCAAAACTCAATCTATCCATCCTATGATAACTAGACCTAAGAATGGCATTTTCAAACCCAACACTTCAAAAGTTCTTTTAGCAACAAAACATCATTTACCTCCTACTTCTCTAAACACAATCATTGAACCAAAAATAGTCAAAGCTATTCTTCTTGATCCACCATGAAAATCTGCTATGGAACTTGAGTATTCAGCCTTGATGAAAAACAGTACTTGGCAATTAGTTCCTTATACCTCTCACATGAATGTTGCTGGAAATAAATGGATATTCCGAGTGAAGTATAATGCAAATGGTATTGTCCAAAGGTGTAAAGCCAGATTAGTTGTCAAATGTTTTCTACAAACACCAGGTTTGGACTATTTTGAAACTTTCAATCCAGTGGTTAAGCCACCTACAATTAGATTGATTTTGACAGTAGCTCTTTCGAAAAATTGGGTAATTCGACAACTGGATTTTAAGATCTCAATGAAACAATGTATATGTCACAGCCTGAGGAATTTGTTTCTTCAATAAATCTGGGATAAGTTTGCAAGTTACAAAAAGCTTTATATGGTTTGAAACAAGCTCCACGAGCTTGGTTTGAAAAACTTAAAAGAGTGCTGATTTAAAAAGGATTGATACATCATTATTCATGTTTAACTCTGATACAACCTATGCTATGATACTGGTGTATGTGGATGATATAATAGTGATGAGAATCCGCCCGAACCTAGACAACTGATAACCCGCTAGGGTGCTGACCCGATATGGATGAAGGCTGGGCCAATTACTAAGGCTCAAACTAAGGGATTTAAGGAAAACCTAGTTGCCTTTATTCAGGGAGTTATCAATTCTCAAAAGGGCTTGTCCATACCCGAAGATGCAAAGCCTGTTTTAAGCATCCCAGTGATGGAAGCTATTACGAACCCAGATAGCTATTTTCGTGCAATTATGGACTTCGGGCAACAAGAAATGGTTCCAACACTTCATGGATTCATTGAATATCATTAAGAGGCCATGGAATCATGAAAAGGCAGCAGCTAAGGCCTTTAAAACCAGCTTGTGTGCATAGCATCAATTTTTGGCCGAAAATGACAAGTTTGCCGCTGGCTTTGATTCCATTTGATGATCAAGCAAGTTTGACTTATTCCAATCAAGGGAAACATGTGGGAACCCGTACTAATCCTATTAGGCATCCTACAAGGTATAAGGAAGCTGATTTGGAGTTTAAATTGGTTAAAGATTGGTCAAAGACAGCTTAGTTAGAAAGATAGTCAAATAGTTTCCTAATTTGATTTTAACTTTTTGTTTTAGAAAATTAGTCCTTTTTTTGTTTTTATTTATTTATTTGCTAGAAAAATCAACTTAGAAAAGTTAATATTTTATTATTTTCATTGTAAATTAATTAATTCCAAATTCAAAAGAAAGGAATTAATTAATACAAACTAGTTTAGGAAAGTAGTCTGAGAATCGGCCAACATGTTTCCTTTTCTCTTTGGTGGCCGGTTTTACCCTAAATTTTTAGGATTTATTGTTTTGAGACTCTAGCCTATTTAAGGGCTTAATTTTGAGGAAGAACACACCTTCAATATTATTCAGAAAATTAATTGTGAGATAGAATTCTCTTTGTTCTCTTTGAACACCTAAAACACCATTAGAGAGTGAGTATTTTAGTTTTGACTTATCAATAGGGCTTCCATAACCTATTATGGTACTTCATTATACCAAGATTTCTAATCGCAGGTTGGTTAGGGTTAAGGTTTTCCCAAAAGAACTTGAACTTAATTAAGATCCAGACTAATATAATACGAGTTTAGGCGCGAATTAACCTAGGTTCGTATCAAATAGTCATAGGGAACAATGATCTTTTTATCATTCAACTGATTAAAAATTTGAATGCGAGTTTTCTCTCAAGGATCTTGGAGATTTACATTTCCTTCTTAGAGTTGAGGTTCATCGATCTGGAGTTATTATGCATTTAAATCAACGCAAACACATCACAGATTTGTTATAGAAAAACTAAAATGAACAAGTTAAGCTAGTTTCTCCATGCTCCTACAACAGCACATCGGGAGGCTTGCAAGAGACTACTTAGATATCTAAAAGGTATTATACATATTGGTCTTCAACTACAAGCTTCAAATTAACTAGTATTAAATGCATTTGCATATTCCAATTGGGTCAGTAATCTTGATGATAGAAAATCTACTAGTGGATATTGTATCTTTCTAGAGCAAGTTTAATATTATGGAGTTCTATGAAGCAACACATAGTTGCTAGATCAAGCATAGAAGCTGAATATAGAGTCTTGGCTCATGTTACAGCCAACTTATGTCGGCTAAAAAATCTTACTGAAGAATTACAGCTTTTGTTTCAAAGGCCAATAATATGAAGTGATAATGGTGCAACATTATTAGCATCTAATCCAGTGCATCATGCTCAT
This sequence comes from Ziziphus jujuba, assembly GCF_031755915.1. Taxonomy (NCBI): domain Eukaryota; kingdom Viridiplantae; phylum Streptophyta; class Magnoliopsida; order Rosales; family Rhamnaceae; genus Ziziphus; species Ziziphus jujuba. The sequence continues at coordinate 19,777,997 of NC_083379.1, read as the reverse complement.
GTTAAGCATATTGAGATTGATTTGCACTTTATTAGAGATAAGGTGTTAAACAAAGAAATTGAGATTTGTTATGTGCCTTCAAAGGAGTAGATTGCTGATATTTTTACTAAGTCATTGTGTACTTCATGTTTTCAGTTTCTGAGGAACAAATTAAAAGTGAGTGAAGTCCCTGCAATCATGAAATCTGCAATGTTGTAGTTTTTTTTTTTAGATCGCAGAGGTACCTTTAGCTTGAAGAGGCGTATTGTGGAGTAATGCAAGCTTAGCACAGGTTGTTTTCACATTGCCAGATCATCACAGTAGTTGGAGGAGACCATGTGGCTTATCATATGCTTGTAATTAGTTATTAGTTCATTAGCTTTGGTTTTACGCTCGGTAGTAGAACTTGGGTTTAGCTTTGACTATAAATAATGTAATATCAGACTTTTGTAAAGCTAGCTTCTACTAAATTACTAAATAAAATATTCTAGAAACTTTCTAGTCTCTCTCTCCTACTTTCTTATCTACTTTCTTTCTCTTTCTCTTCCTTTTTTCCATTATCTTTCTTCACAAAGACCAATAAACAAATTAAAAAATGTAGTCTCATTTTGCATGTAAAATTTGATAAGTACATCCAGTGCGTAATTAATTTTCGTACATGTAGAATGTGAGATATGGGAACAAAATTTGGTTGTTTGGGTTGATCATAAAAATCAAAACAATATAACGGTGAGTTGAGTCACTAATATTTACTAATCATTTGACATCTATAATATTACAAACATTATTAAATAACGATAATATTTACCAATATTCTTTTTTTTTTTTTTTTTTGAATAACTTATGTATTGTTACATATTGAATTTCGCTTACACTTCACCTGTACATTTATTAAGTGTTGATTTTGCTCTTTTTAAATTATATATATATTTTTTTTTCAACCATTAATATATTAATCCATTATTTACCACATAATATAAAAAAAAGTTGGTAGTTGTATCATTACTCTGTTAATATTGTATCTAATATAACATTGGAAGCAACCTAATAACAAATCAAATACAAGTAATACTAGTTATAAGAATGTCCCTTTTGGAATATAATGACTGTAGATGATAGTATTATGAATTTATCAAATATGGTGCTAAAATGCAAGTAATAATAATAAAAAATTAAACTAGGTAAGAGCAATATTGCAATCGGACAGTGAGAATTTTTATAAATGATAGGTGGTAGATCCAATATAATGCCAGATGCATTACATATTTCATTCTTACAATAAAGCACCAAAGTCCCATAAGCACATGAAGCAATTAGAAAAATTGGCCAACATTGACGACTTCGCTGCGGTTGACGCTCTGTTTGTTTGAACCAAAGAACTCATAATAAGTCAAGTTGAAAATCTGTGCAACGCCAAAACACCTGTCGCCTTTATGTAAACCGTAGACTGAATTACACACTGGGGGGTCTGATTTTGACTTTTCCATGTCTCCTTCCAATTATCAGACAAAAATACGTTAATTGGCAATCCAAGCATATAAATTAATTTTCATATTTAAGTATAAGATACTAATATGAGGTGCTGTATCACCCAACGAAAATATATATTTATATATATATATATGTATTTATAAGATACTAATTAGACTGAAAATTAAAGATCAAAATGTTAAATAATATTGACTTATAATAAAGGTGGAACTCAAATATAAATATATAGATAGATATATAAAACTTATTTTCATATTCTAATTAATCCTGAAACAAAAAACTTACTTTCAATTAGTCGGCTCTGCGCACCAGAGAAAATGAGGAGAAAAGAGAGCATTAAAAGCAGGTGGGTCATGGTAGTCTTGCTTTTAGCCATGGTATAGTCTTTTATATGTTCCTTTTTGAAGATGGAATGCTCTAATTAACTCACTCTTATTGCCATCTTTGGTCTTCTTAAATTCCTCTACTAGTGTTAGTTATAGTTGAAAACGATCAGTGGAAATGAATCATCGGCACGCAATAAGCAGCCAAAGAGTATTACTGATAACTTTAAAGTAAAAGTCTGACTTTCCTATGCAGCCTAGCTTATTCTTTGTTTAGGCCGGCTGGATTTGGATTTGTTAAATGACAAACATTCCTTGTGTGTTGAGAATAATCTAAACTCCCCAACTATAGTACAATCACTGCGCTTTATTATATTGTTTTTCCTTTGGATAATCCAATGGACAATGAGACATTGATGTGTATATATATACATATATTATTTTAATATATTGTAAAATACTATTGCATATTTGGTATTAATTTGTTACACTAAATTGTGTAGTGAAAAACATAATACTCTCTTGTAATTGACGTTTGCTACTGCAGATAAATTTCGTGACTTTAAAGCTGTTTCATTACACATTTTCACACTTGTATATTAAACGAGAAAAATGAAGCCGGTTTGGTTTGGTTCTTTAGATACCACTAATTAACGTCAACTAAAATTTGAGGTACATGTACATAATTTGGTAGAAAGAAGTAACATCAAAGTATTACTCGTAAAACACATTAACCAATAGTTTTCAAAAATAGATGCAAAAGACTGATGTTACTGTTAGGACAGATAATGCCTTTTAAATCATTACCAATTACATATCATAGTTCTAATTTATATCTAATCTTTTTCTTTTTTTTTGTTTTTGTTTTTTTGTTTTGTTTTGTTTTGTTTCTTTTGTTTTTTGTTTTTTGTTTTTTTTTTTTTTGTTTTTTTTTTTGGTGGCACACCTATCCGATTTCATATCATATGCTTCAAACATTAAAAATCAATGAGCTTGCAGCTTCTTGGTTTCCAATAATTTGTAAAGGAGATTATCATATTTCACTTAATTATTCTAGTTTGAATACAATATATATATATATATATTGTTGGATTTTTGCTCCAAAAGCAATCTAAGCCGTTGATCAAGAGTTTTAATTAATAATGACCGTTAGATTTCCAAGCTAGCTAATAAAATGACAGAGCCCATTAAGTAATTGTTTATAGATAAGTGTGGCCCATCAGTTAGGTCCAAGGCAACTAGAAAATTCTAAAAGGCTAGAGTTTGGAGTTTATAAATAGACTGCTTTCTAAAAAACCTCCATATAGAGTTTCTACAGTTTTACTTTTCAGATACTGAAAACCTCAATGGTAAACCAAAATAGAAAAATAAAACCTTTTAAATCTTCTTGTTTCTAGTAATTAGGTGTGTCCAAATGCAGTTTATTGTAACTAGAATAGCTTGGAAGTTCTTGCGGAAAAGGTTAGTAAATTTAATAGATAATGACACCAATTTATCACATGGTCTATTCAATCTTGATCCAGCTTCCATTATATGCATGATTTCAGCAATTGGTATTAGAGCCTTAATTGAATTGGTGTGTGATAAATCAAATATGAACAATTTTGAATTTGCCTCAAATAAAAAATAAGTAACTCCCTTGATTCAAGAAAATTTTCAAATTATTAAGTATTAAGGTTCCTTTCGTTTTGTTAGATCACACCCTACAAATCCCAACTATTCATTAGTTGGTAATAATCATGTCTTAATTTGGATTGAAATCAAATTAGTGCAATACCTGTACCACATTAGTTCAAATCCCCGAGGATTTCATTTAATTAGGAATTGATTATAAATCATAAAAAAAAAAATTTTCTAGTCGAGTCTTAATAAGATCATGAAAAAAATTTTGATTTTTATCTCTTTTTTTTTTACATATAATGGATTTGCCACCAAAGCCCCTTATTGGATTTGAACTGATGACTTACGCCTTACCATGGCGTTACTCTACCACTAAGTTAAAAGGGCCCATTTACTTTAACTCCTGAATAAGCCACTAGTTACTGTGAGTTTAGTGTATATACTTATTATATGTTATATGTCTATAGACATATCTTATATGTTTATACGTTATAATCTATGTAATAGATATATCTTAGGTGCATAGTGGGTTATTTAGGAACGCTCAATTTGATTTACCTAGTGAGTATGGAATATACTAGTAAGTGCATGTAAAAAAAGGTTTATTGATATTGGATTTGATAAATATCAATGCAATGAATTGTTTCCAGACTGGCCGACCCTAATTTCTTTCCATTATTTTCCATTATAACAAAATTCATTTGCTTGATACATGTACCTACCAATTCAACATAGCTTCGAAACATTTTATCGAAGCAATCGTTGATAAAGAGATTCGGCCTGTCCTCTGAACCAAAAAAAAATTTAGAGAAAAAAATTTAATAACTTATCGTTTTTTTTATTTGAATTTCCTGTCTTAGTGTGAGGTAGAAATATGCCTGACTAATCTTAACAATGAGTGAATCAATGAATGAAAGTGTAAGAATGGGGTTTAATCCCCTTTTTTTGTAGACCAATTACTCATCGAAAAGTGCTATCCTTTGTATTGAGTCATACCATTCCCATTCTATTATATTGTATATTGACAATTTCAAAAAAACTATTCATACATAAGCATAGTATGATGGCGTTCAGGCAACTATGCCCCATCTAGTGGTTCAGGACATCTCTCTTTCAAGGAGACAGCAGGAATTTGGCTTCCCCTGTGGGTAGGGTACTATGAAAAGAAGTTGATCATGGACTATCAATAAACATAACATTGCTTCTTCCTATCCTAGGTCGATGCCCGAGCGGTTAATGGAAATAGACTGTAAATTTGTTTGCAATATGTCTACGTTGGTTCAAATCCAGCTCTGCCTAATGATTTGCCAATCCGCCATGATATAATCCATTTGTTGTTTTCCCGAAATGCTCGATCTCAATAGGAAAAAATTAAAATTTTTTGATATATCTCCACCATTATTTAGTTACTCTATTTAATTTATTTTTTTTCCAACAAATTCAGATTTTTCTAATGATCTAGATTCATATCAGGATTGGTAAGTGTAAAGGCTAAGGACAAGAGTAAAATAAAGAAAAATGAACTTTTTCATGAAGTTGGTTAGCTACCTCTCATTTTGTTCTAGGATTTTTCCTATTTGTAGGTCATTTATGGCATGCGGGAAGGGCTCGTGCAGCTGCTACAGGATTTGAAAAAGGAATTGATCATGATTTTGAACTTGTTCTTTCCATGACTCCTCTTAATTGAGACGAGAAGCCTGATGCTTGAAGTAGGAATCAATTTGATTCCACCATATATTTTAGGTTAGTTGGGTCAAGTTAAATTTAAAAAGTATTCATTTTTCCCTTCCTTTCAACCCATTTATATCTAATCTTTTTTTTTTTTTTTTGGGCTAGGCTATCCCACTTAGCCGAGTCTTTCCCCTTTATGATACTGAAAGGGAAAAACCAATAAAATAAAGAAAAGCAACAAATCTATTCACCAAACCAAGAAAGGAGAGAGAGGGATTCAAACCCTTGATAGTTCTTTGTTTTGAACTATATCGGTTTTCAAGACCGAAGCTATCAACTTCTCAGCCATCTCTCCGAAAGCTAATTTCTATTTTTTTTTTCACTGAATAGAACACGAACATATGAGTTGATACCATTACTATCTATGGAAAGATATCGAGTATGAATCTATAGGCCTATCTATCTGTATATATATAGATGCATGATCCAGCATGCCCCTTCGTAAAGTAAAAAAACCACCCTCGACTCTGTGCCTTAATAAAAAAAGTGACAAAAGTCGGTAATAAGTCATATAGAATCAATGATGGGGTCATGGTAAAATACTTTTATGATGCATTTTTTTTTTTTTTACTATTTTTTGGCTGATAAAGAGATCAAATGGTATAATTCTTTCGTTGGTAGATTGGAAGATTAGAAGCATGACTATTGCTTTCCAATTGGCTTTTTTTGCATTAATTGCCACTTTATCAAACATGACTATTGCTTTCCAATTGGCTGTTTCTGCATTAATGGCTACTTCATCAATCTTATTGTAGCTACTTCATCAATCTTATTGTATTTGCTTCTCCTGATGGTTGGGAGAAAAAAAATGTTGTATTTTTCGATACATCATTATGGATCGGATTAGTCTTTCTGGTGGATATCGTTAATTCTCTCATCTGTTGAACCTATTCGCTTTAGATCTATAACTAACCTTCCTTGAATTCTTTTAGGTTGTGAGACACATTAAAATTCCATATAAGCCCCAAAACTAAATACAAATAAAAAAAATTCTAAAAATTAGAGGGAGGGGTCAAACTTATTGTATTTGTGTATTTGTTTTGTAAATTTTGTTTATATAAATATGAAATAAATATGTATTATAAATTACATATAAACTATATAACAAATATTATATCGAAATAAAATATGTAAATATATAACAAGATATATAATATATAAACAAAAAAAAGGTTATTTATTTTTTTATTCACATATAAATAAATTTTAAAATTATATAAAATTATATTATATATATAATTATATATACTACAAATAACATAAAATATAAAAATGAAAGAGAGTATTTGGCCTAGCTCTGCTCCAATATAATCTATACATTTCGTATCAGGAAAGAAAAAAAAGATGCGGATATAGTGGAATGTAAGTGAAATTGATCACAATAGTATATTAGTTCTATCCCCCCTTTCTTTTTCTCTCGCTCCCAAAGAAAAATGGTAATTAATTACTAGTTAACAAATTAACAAAATCAAACCTAAATTTTTTTGTCAAAAAAATATTGCAGAGACAGGGTTTGAACCCGTGACCTCAAGTTTATAAGCGCTACCAAGCTACTCTACCCCATAAACTAACGGGCAAACAAGGATTGAATGCACCTCTCAACCATATCTGTACAAATAGGATAGCCCATTTATACAGAATGGTAAAGGGGCCTTCTATGATCATCGATCATAGAAATGAATAGAAAAACGAAGAGATAGTTTAATCCTTACTAATTCTATCTTGTTGCTCCGACAACAAACATGAATAAATCATTTCATGAAGTATGTGTCCGGATAGACCAAAGTCTCGATAGTTAGCTCTCGGTCTTCTGGTCAAAAAACAGCATTGATGAACAGCTCTAATATGATCAGATTTATAAGTAAGCATCTCTTGTTAAATATGAGCAACACCAAATCCCTCTAAAGCCCAAACTTCCATTTCTCCTACCCACTGCCCCCCCCCCCCCCCCTGCTTAGCCCTTCCTCTAAGTAGTTGTTGCGTAACAAGTGCATAATGTTCGCTAGAACGTCCATGTATGTTATCATCAACTTGATGAATTAATTTCAAGATAGAAGGCTTTCCTATTATAATAGCTTGTTCAAAAGGATCCCCTATTCTTCCATTAAATATTCTGCTTTTTTCTAGATACTAAGGTTCAAGTACCCATGGATTCGTTGTTTGCTTACTGGCTTCATATAATTCAGAAAAGACTAGTTTTCTCGAAGCCTTTTGTTCATATCTCTCATCAAAAGGTGTTATTCGATAATGTCTATCTATCAGATTTCCCGCCAACCTGAGAGAGCATTCAAATATCTTGCCTACATTTATCTGTAAGGGTACTCCTAATGGGTTGAAGACCATATCAATGGGTCTTCCATATTGCAAATAAGGCATATCTTGTCTAGGTAAATTTTTTGAAATCATACCTTTATTTCCATGTCTTCTAGCTACTTTATCCCCCACTTTAATTTCACATTTTTGTGAAATATATACACGAATCGTTTCTGGATTATAAATAGAATCCCTTTTTTTTTTTTTGGACCCATCTCACATCAATAACTTGACCTCTATCACCGATAGGTAATTTTAGACAAATTTCCTTTGAAGTGGATACATGAATGCCAAGGATGGCTCGTAATAATCTATCTTCCTGAGCATACGATGATTCTTTTGCCATCTGGGGCATTAATTTACCTACAAAATATCACCCATCTCCACCTAAGACCCCAACATCACAATTCCTTTTTTGTCTAAATTTCGGAGTAAATGGGCTTCTAGATGTGGTATTTCATTAGTGATTCTTTCAGGATAGTGACTTGTTACATGAGTCTGAATTTAATATTTCCGTATGTGAAAAGAAGTATAAATATCCTCATATACCAGACGCTCATTAATGAGTACTGCATCCTCAGAATTGTAACCTTTCGATGGCATATAAGCTACTAATACGTTTTTTCCCAAAGCGTGTTCGCCGCCAACGGTAGTAGCACTATCCACTAAAACTTGTCCCTTTTTAATATATTTACCTCGCGCCACTTGGGTTTTTTTATGCATACAAGTATTTTTGTTGGAACATTGATATATATCACTAATGGAATGCTTAAAGTATCCTTATTGCCTGATAAAAGGATCTTGTAATTATCGGTATAAATTATCTTTCCCTCATATTTGGCTATAGCGAGAACCTCGAAATCTAGAGCTACTTGGCATTCCAACCCAGTTCCAACAATGCACTTTTCGGATCGAGAAAGAGGAACTACTTGATGTTGCATATTAGAACTCATTAAAGCTCGATTCGCATCATTATGCTCGATAAAAGGAATGAGGGAAGCTCCAATAGAAAAATATTGGAAGGGAAAAATGCTTCGAATATGAACCTCTTCCCATTCAATAGTCAGGAATTCTTGAACAACCTACTCTTCCTGAATACCTCGATTCAGTGCGAAAGAATTCCTTGCCACTACCATATAGTATTCATGCCTACTTGGTGATAAATACAGCATCCGTACTTTTTTTGATCTCTTAGAGATTTCATAAAATGGGCTTTCTAAAGACCCCAATGACCACACCTCGCATGGATTGCTAAGGAGCCAGTAAGTCCAACATTGTTTCCTTCAGACGCGTTAAGAGTACAAATGCGTCCATAGTGACTATGATGAATATCTTGTATCCGAAAACTAGCAGTTTGCAGACCTCATACAATAGCTGTCCAAGCTTTACCGTATCTCTTGTTTCATTTCTTATGGAACAATCACAAACACTTTCTTTTATTATGGATCTACTAATATAAATTCAATGCATAATCTTAGCATTCAATGTGTATTCCTGAATAATCTCATTTTTCAATCAATCAACATTTATATGTTTTGATGCAACAACAAGATGTTATTTGTAACAAGTATTTTTGTTGGTTGGTTAATTGGTCACATTTTATTCATGAAATGGGTTGGATTGTTATTATTCTAGATACAGCAAAATAATTCTATTAGACGTAATGTACTTATTAGATTTAATAAGTACCTTGTGTCAAAATTGAGAAATTCTATGGCTCGAATCTTTAGTATTCTCTTATTTATTACCTATGTCTATTATTTAGGTAGAATAGCATAACCCATTGTTAATAAGAAATTGAAATAAACCTTAAAAATGGAAGAAAGGGGGGAAAGCGAGGAAGAAACAAATGTAGAAATAGAAACAACTTCAGAAATGAGGATCTAAACAGGAACAAGAGAGATCCACCAAAAAAGATCCTTCTTCTTCCTTTTTTTCGAAAGAAAAGGAGGATCTGGACAAAATTGATGAAATAGAAGAGATATGAGTGAATGGAAAGGAAAAAACAAAGGACACTTTAAAGAGACACACTATAAAAATAGACCCGTTTATGAAACTTATTATATGAATGTGGATGAAAATCAAGAAAATTCAAAAATGTGAATAACCCGCCCTCCTATCTTTGAAACAAAGGGCACTTCTGGTTATGTCATTGCTTGAAACAATTTTGTCTTCTCCATATTATTATATCTCTGGAGTTAATAATTTTATATGATGAACTACTAAACCCAATCACTTGCTGCCGTTACTCTTTAGTTTTCTATTAAGGTCTATCCTATAAAGGTACTCAAATTGGATCAGTGATCGATTTCTAGGTTTCGTCGTAAACCTAATTGGTTACTTCAAATTACATAAATCAATAGTTTAAACCACACTCAAAGGTAAGGAATTTCCCATTTTTATAGGAACTTTTGCACTAGAAACAATGGTATCTCCAATTATAGCCCCACTGGGATGTAAACTATATCTTTTCTCACCATCCCTATAGCGTATGAGACAAATGTATGCATTTCAATTAGGATTGTATTCTAGAGTTATGATTCTACCCTATATGTCTTTTTCATTCCGTCGAAAATCGATTTTATGGTGTAGACGCTTATGACCTCCCCCTCTATGCCCTGCAGTAATGATTCCTGTAGCATTATGACCTTTACCACAACGATGCTGCTCATAGATCAAATTATTTCATGGATTGGATTTCACTTGACTGTCTACGGCTCCTTTGTGTGTGCTCAAGGTAGAAGTTTTGTATAAATGTATTGCCATGCTATTAAGTATTTTGATTTAAGTTCTTTTCATTCTAATAGGTGGAATAGAATAACCCCGGTTGAAGCGTAATGATCATACATCTGTAATGCATTGTATGTCCCATAATAGATCCCATTCTTCTACCCTTTCCCAGGAGTCGATGACTATTCATAGCTATTACAGAGTTTTTCATTACCAAAAATTTTCTTTCATACCCAAAATTAGACATTGTGAGTACTCCAATAAGGCCTTTCATTGGAAAAAAGGTCATAATAAGGAAATTGTTTGATCCAAATTTCTCGTGACTGTAGAAAAATTTCAATATTGGAATCGAGAGTTCATACTATAAAACCTATCTAATCTTATCAAGCATTATGTTAGAATTGTTTTTTTTTTTTCCCAAATCAATCATGAATTTGGCTAGAACGTTATTAAATATCTCATCGAAAACTTACAACAACCTACCAAACAAAAGCTAAGAGAAAAAATAGCACAGGTATTATTGGCATAACATCTATGATTGGATTCAAAAAAGTGTAGGCCTCTAGTAATTTGGCAATGAAAAAATCGTTTGAATAAAAGGCAAAATAAAGATAGATCCATATCAAACTAAATATATTAAGCATAACAAATATTTTGTTATTTTTGTTATTGAAGATAATTGTATTATTTTGATTGAGCTATTAATAAGTTATTGATAGAAGGGAAAATGAATAAACTAAATAAAATAGACCCCAAAAACCTTCTTTGATTTGAACTCCCCCAATCAAAAATCCTTCAATTCTCAAATCAAAGGAGAATAGAATAAATCACACTTTCATATAATATATTAATTGAATTCTATGTAATGATCAATAAATTCAATTTAATTCTATTTCAACGCATATTAAAAATCTAGCAACAATCTATTTATTTTATAGATATTTATACTAGAGTTGACAAAAAACCAATACCAATATTAGTGTTTATTAGGGTCGAATAGAAATGGGCCGTGGCCGAGTGGTAAGGCAATAGGTTTTGGTCCTGCTATTCGGAGGTTCGAATCCTTCCATCCCAGAGCATGCCTAACCCATTATAGCATTATAATATATATAATGCTATATATCAGAAAAAAGATTGCCTTTTAAAATAAAACACATTTCTGTTTAAGAGTATAATATTGGATTGGAAAATTTTTATTAAATTTTTAATGATCCTTCTTTGAATCATATCTTTTTCACAAATTGAATCATGTTCAAATAACCCATAGATATAATTGGATCCATTTGTGATCCCTAAATGTTAAATATTTAACATAAAATATCTATAATTCCTTTCAATAACTGTTTCATGGCCACATATCTTTCCGACTAAGGAATGAGAAACCTTTCTCTTGTTACATGAATCCAATTTTCATTTCATCCAGGAAAAACCATCTTTTTCTCAACAATATATGTGTTATTTGATCCAATAGCGTTCCGCTAGATAGGAACAGCTTTGATAAATATTGATGATATTTATAGAAGAGGAATAACATGCCTTTATTTGCCTTATCTTTAGTTCTATTCTATCCATCCAGTAATAGAACAAAAAATGACAAATTCTTTCATTCTTTTTCTTTTAACTCAAAGCAAAATGAACAACTCTATAAGGTTGAATAAAAATTCGATTAATCATTTGATATAATTGCTACGCTTAGTGTGTGACTTGTTGGTTTTCTTAGTATTAAGATTCAAAAAAAAGAAGTACCAACCCATAGAATGAACTAATAACTATTATAGAACTACTATAGATATAAAACTAATAACCAACTCATCATTTGCATATGGCACCTAGGATTCTATTATTCATGTTATTTATAATTTTTGTATTATGAATTAATGATTTGTTTTTTGCCTCAATCCATAGTAGATTTTTGCTTTTTTTTTTTTTTTTTTTGGGATGTAACAAGGATGCTAATCATAATATTAGGTTTCCTCCCTTGATTGATTTATTTATTTTTTTCTGCAATTTTTTATTTGAAATTTTATATGTTAATTCAGATTTATTGGAAAAATATGTAAAGGTACCTAAGAAAAACTATATACATGTTGTTGTTCATCATTTTCATGCCGATTGAAGCTACGTTTTGATAAACCAACACCAAGAGCAGATACAGGTCATGAAGGAGGATAGGTAAGAGGAGGATTGCCATCGGAGACAGCCGCATGTGCCCACAAGCACCACCCAAAGTGGCTGCCAGTGGGCTTCACGCTTCTGACTTCAAACGGTGCATGGTGGCACGTGTGGACCATTTTTGGGTAGTTGTTTCCTCCTGTGGTGGTCTACCTCCCTATAAAATTTTGTGATGATCCAAGTTTTGTATGGCAGCTGATGACAATTTCGGTGCTCGGAATCCATAGAGGAAATGTTAAGGATTTGTGTTTTTTGGGCTAAAAACCCTAGAAACCAATTTTAACTTTGCCCACACCCCATAGACTTGCAAGACCTAAAGAAAAGAAGAAGTACGAGCCAGATATCAAATTGGGCTTCTTGGCCCTATTGGGTTTGTAATTTTCTTTTCTAGGAAACCATGGATTAGGACTTATTAATTATTCTATATTTATAATTGTTTAAATTATATGGATATAACATGTTATATATTCTTAACATGCCATTTAGAATAAGTGGTGCCATATAATTGCATCATTTGATATATATATGTGCATAATAATATTTATTTTATTTAGATAAGATTATTATGAAAAATCCTAATTAATTAATGTAAAATATTGAATGGGTGAAGGTTAAAATTAATTCAATTAATTTGAAACCTATGGGTTCCATTAACGGTCCAATAATAAAATGATTACATGATATCCCAACGGATAAGCATGATTGGAATTTATTGGATTGGATCTAAAATAATTTCAAAATTTTAATAAGGTTGTACAGTCTAACATCGACAATGCCTAGATACTTAAGATAAAATTAATGGTTATTACATTCAATTTTGGTAACATTTATAATCTTCCCAATGAAGCTCTTTTAGTGTTATTAAAAGCCCAAAGATTATTGAAACAATTGTTGAATGGTGTGTGTTTGTGTTATCTGAGAAGACTTTGTCTAAGGAGGTAGGTTTTTAAAGTCTTTGATCCACCCCACATTTCTTGAGAGCTGACTTGGTAGGATACTTTGCATATCATCTTCAAAATTTAGCTTATTATAAATGTCTTGCCCAATATAAGTATTTGTAATGGAAACTAAATTATTGTTGCAATAAACATTAATAATAACCAGTTTAAAGGATCTACATATTTGTGTGTTTGTTGTGTTGATTACATGTTAATATATGTACATTTTAAATTTCAAAAAATGACATCCTTTAATCCTCTAGCTACAATTTTGAGTTAAAAGCCATTTGATGGAAATAACTATGACCTATGGAAAACCAATTTTTATATTGTCCTTGATTTTGAGAGAATAAAATTTATTTCAACAAATTCGAAACCCCAGGGACCCGCTATAATATCCCACATCGGTTGGAAAGGGGAACGAAGCATGGCTTATAAGCATGTAGATACCTTTCCCTTTAAGAGGCCTTTTCCTGTGACCCATCGTTGTACTGGGTCGGGAAGAGCAAAACCGTGTGGGCCGGGCCAAAAGAGGACAATATCTTGATGCGGGTGGTCTGGGCTGTTACAGTGGTATCAAAGCCAGTACCCGGATCGGTGTGCCAGCGAGGCCGCTGGGCCCTAAGGAGGGTGGATTGTAACATCCCACATCGGTTGGAAAGGGGAACAAAGCATGGCTTACAAGCGTGTGGATACCTTTCCCTTTAAGAGGCCTTTTCCTGTGACCCATCGTTGTACTGGGGTCGGGAAGAGCAAAACCGTGCGGGTCGGGCCCAAAGCGGACAATATCTTGATGTGGGTGGTCTGGGCTGTTACACCTGCTATTAATGCTCTAGAGGAAACTAACTGCCAGATTGGCATCGGGCTTGTAGGCGTTACAAAACATTTGGGAAAGTAAATTGATAATCTGGAGTGTGTATCAAAAATAGTTCAGACTCTAGATAGGATTTTAGCTAAAAGTAGCATTACTGCTAGACAGCCAGCTATAGGGACACTAATGAACACTCGTATGACTAGAAAAAGTGTGCAGGACCATTGTCTAAAAATGATAGGACACATCAGTACTGTGAAAGTGATGAGGCTAAGCTGGAACAAGAGATGAAGATTGAAATAATCTTAGAATCTCTACCGAATAGCTACAGTCTGTTCAAAATGAATTATATGATGAACGAATTGATGCTTATTGAAATGATGCACAAGCTTGAGAGTGCTGAAAGTTCTTTCGTGAAGTAAGGAATTGATTATCATGCTGAAAGTTCCTGAAAACCTAAAGGGAAACCTAAGGTGGAAAAAAGAACAAGAAGCAGAAAGGAGCAGGTCCAGCTATCAAACCAGCTGCAATGAAGAAGCCGAAAGGCAATTGTTTCAAATGCGGACAGAAAGGTCACTGGAAAAAGAATTGCCGCAAATCAGGTATGGATAGTCTAAATGTTGTTAAGGCTTGTTTAGTGGACAATTATAATGATAAATGGATCATTAATTCATGAGCCACTAACCATGTTTGTTACTCTTTACAGTGGTTCAAACAAAGCAGCTCCCTCAGTAAAAGACAAAGAAGCTTGAAGTTGGAAAATGGGTAATACGTCTCCTTAAGGGCAATAGAACTAATTGAATTATGTTTTGATCATAAAACTTTATGTTTATCAGACTGTTTGTTTGTTTAGGATTTTAAAAAAAATTTGGTTTCTGTTAGTTGTTTTGTTGAACATGGTTTAACAGTGTAGTTTAATTCCTCAGTTTCTATAAAGAGTAATAATACTTTAATTTGTTCTGGATTACTGATGAATGGTTTATATTATTTAACTCTTTAACTCTTTTATCTTATAGTATTAATGTCATTGAAAATACTGATGATGAGCAACTTCCCTTCTATAAGAAAAGGAAGATTTCAAATGAAACCCATCCGTGACATTTGCCATTGGATCATATTAATTCTAGCAAAATTCATAGTTTGGTTAAAAGTGGAATTTAAAATTCCTTGATATTTGGACCTATACCAGTATATGAATAATATTTATAAGGTAAAATGACAAAGAAGCCCTTTAAGGCCAAAGGGAATCATGCCACTATACAATTGGAATTGGTACATACTAATGCATGTGGACCAATAAGCACTTAAGCCAGAGGCAGGTATAAGTATTTCATCACATTTATTGATGACTACTCAAGATATGGTTATTTTCACCTAAGGATAAATTTCGAGAGTATAAGACTGAGTAGAAAAGCAATTGGGTATTCATATCAAGCAGCTTCAGTCTGACCAAGGATAAAAATACTTGTCTGAAGAGTTCAAGTCTTACTTGGCTGAAGATAGGGTAATTTCTCAATTATCATATCCTAGAACACCCTAGCAAAATAGAGTATCTGAAAGGAGAAATAGAACCCTTTTAGATATGATGAGATCGATGCTAATTATCATTATTACCATAATTGTTTTGGGGATATGCCTTAGAAACAACTATATACATACTAAACTTAGTTCTATCTAAATCTGTTTCAAAAACACCCACAAAATTATGGAAAGGGCACAAATCCAGCTTAAAGCATATTTGAATTTGGGGTCTCCAGCACACATCTTGGTACAGAACCAATAAAAGTTGGAATCTCGTACAGAAATGTGTATATTTATTGGCTACTCTAAGGGAACGAGAGGCAGAATATTTTATGATCCAAAGGAAAAGAAAGTGATAGTGACTACTCATGCCACTTTCTTAGAAGAGGATTATATGATCAATTTTAAACCTATGAATGAAGTGGTTCTTAAAGAGCTTGACTCAGTTCGAGATCCACCAGAAACTCATAGCTTTCACCCCTATTTTTTATTGATGTTCAAAGAATGTACAAAATGTACAAAATGTACCCGAAGGTGAATAAATATAGGAAATAACTCAATATCAAATTCAAGAAGCTCAAGAATAAGAACAAATGCAGAGATTGGTGATCCATCTAAACCACAAAACTTAGATCCTCCTATACATGCACAACAACCAATGTAACAAACTTGTAGTGGGAGAATGATATGTAAACCTTCAAGGCATGCCTTGTTAGGAGAGACTTATCAAGTCATTTTAGATAATCCTAATGACGACCTTACCAAGACGGAGAGGCATTAGAGGACGTTGATGTGCAAGAGTGGAAAAAGGGAATGGACCATGAGATGGAATCTATGGGTTCAAACTCAGTATGGTTTCTTGTAGAAGCTCCTAGAAGGATAAAACCTATTGGGTGGAAATAGATCTATAAGAGAAAAAGAGGACCAGATGGGAACATTGAAACCTTCAAAGCTAGATTGGTGAAAAAGTTTATACCCAGAAAAAGGGCATAGAGTATGATGAAACTTTTTTCGCCAATAGCCATGCTTAAATCTGTTCGGATTCTCTTAGCTGTAGTAGCAGCTCTCACTTATAAGATTTGACAAATAGATGTCAAAACAACTTTTCTAAATGGGGAGTTGGAAGAGGACATCTATTTGCAACAACCGAAGGTGTTCATAGAAAAAGGTCAAGAACAAATGGTTTGCAAGTTGCATAGGTCTACTTATGGACTTAAGCAAGCATCCAAGTCATGGAACATCAGGTTTAATCAAGTTATCGAATCATAAGGTTTTCAGAAATGCCCTGATGAACAATGTGTGTATAAAAAGATTTAAGGTATAGCAATAGTCTTTTTGGTTCTTTACATAGATGACATTCTGTTAATTGGAAACAGTCTGAAAGTGTTGTCAGATGTAAAGTATTACCTAAAATAGCAGTTTGATATGAAGGACTTACGTGAAGTTAACTAGATTCTAGGAATCAAACTTTTATGAGATCGAAAGAATAAGGTGTTAACTCTATTACATTGACAAAATAGTGACTAGGTTCGGAATGGAAAATTCCAAAATGGGACTTCTGCCCTTCAGACATAGAATTCATCTTTCTGAGGAGCAATCACGATGGTTCGATTGTTGGTAAGCTCATGTATGCCATGTTATATACTAGGCCAGATGTCTACTATGCAGTGGGAGTCATAAGCTAGTACTAATCAGATTCCAGAATAGAACACTAGACTATAGTGAAGCATATACTTACTGGAATAACAGTGGGGCCATAGAAAAATCCAAAGAACCTAAGTCTCATAAAAAGCAGAAACACATATTAAGAAAATATCACTTGATCCATGATTTCATTAATAGAGGTGATATAGTAGTTACTAAAATAGCATCTGAGGATCAGACCCTTTTACTAAAACTCTTCCCGAACATATATTTGAAAAGTATGTAAATGTATGGTCTTAAAAGGAACCTAGGCTTACTTTAGAGTAAGTGCGATTTAGTTACATTTATGCTCTAGGAGCAAGACTAATTGTAATTTTATTTTCTAATTTAATGTCTAAATTTCTTCAATTCTTATGCATGCTTTGTTTTACGTATAAGGTACAGATTAATTATGTAGTATATGATCATATGGATACGTCCATAGAAGATATGGTCATAAGTTCTCATAATTAATGAATTATCTCACATTTAATAAATAAAGTTGGGCGCTTTATTTAGACTGTAATATTCTGTTAAATAATTTGTCTTGGTTATTATAGAATACTAGAATAAATTATGTTGTATTCATTCTGAGAGGATCATGGGAGATTTAATTAAAGATAATATTCTGTGAAAAGGAATTAAATCTCAGGTAATATTAGTTATGTTATTTTTTTTAATCCTAAATATATTATATATAAGTAGTTAAGTGATTATTGTTCTTTGAGTTATCAATAAGTGAGGTCTATTTTAAAAGGCCAATATCTTGATAATTTAGGAATAATGATTATTTGATTACTAGAGTTTATGAAATATACAAAATAGAATTTGTATGAAATGTCCTCTTGATATGTTTCAGTACTAGGAAATAAGAAGTCACTGGCTAGTGTAATGGATGTAAAGAAATTGATAAATCAAGAGAATAAATAATTAGTTGATGCACAGAAAAATTATCAATTAATTATTGACATTTTACAAAAGAAAAATATATTTAATATATACATTATTAATTTTGAAGTTCACATCTGGGTTTTAGTGAAGTAACACTGGATAAGATCAAGGTCCCAGACTTGCTCCCAAGTAAGTGAGAGATTGCTAGATTTATACTCCATAAGCAATCTAAACCGTTGATCAAAAACCTTAATTAATAATGGACATTGGATGCCTAAGCTAGCTAATAAAATGACAGAACCCATTAACTAATTGTTTAGAGACAAGTGTCACCCATTTGTTAGGTCTAAGGCAATTAAGAAACCCTGAAAGTTTATGAAATATACAAAATGGAATTAGTACGAAATATCCTTTTGATATATCTCGGTACTAAAAAATAAGAATTCACTGGCCAGTGCAATGGATCTGTTAGAGAAACTGATAAATAAAGAGAATAAATAATTAGTTGATGCACAGAAAAATTATCAATTAATTATTCATATTTTACAAAAGAAAAATACATTTAATATATACATCATTAATCTTAGAATTCACATCTGGGCTTTTAGTGGAGCAACACCGGATAAGATCACGATCCGAGACTTGTTCCTAAGCAAATGATGATCCTAGACTTGCTCATAAGTAATTGGGAGATTGGTGGATTTATACTCTAAAAGCAATCTAAACCATTAATCAAGATCCTTAATTAATGGTTGTTGGATCCCCAAGCTAGCTACAGAAGTGATAGAGCCCATTAACTAATTGTTTAGAGACAAGTGTGGCCCCTCTGTTGGGCCCAAGGCAATTAAGAACCTTGAGAGGCTAAGATTTGGAGTCCATAAGTAAACTGCTTTCTAAAGAGCCTCCATATAGAGTTTCTGCAATTTTAGTTTCCAAATACCAAATACTTCAGTGGTAAACCAAAACAGAAAAATAAAACCTTTAAGTCTTCTTGTTTCTAGTAATAAGGTGTGCCCACATACAATTTTGTTGTAACTAGAATAGATTGGAAGGTTCTGCATAAAAGGTTAGTAAAATTTTATGAATAATGACACTAATTTATCACGTGTTTTAGTCAAAGGTTAGTAAAATTTAATGGATAATGACACTAATTTATCACATCTTTTATTCAATCTTGATCAGGCTTCCATTGTATGCATGATTCCAACATGTGTGTGTGTGTGTTTGTGTTCAGTACTATCATTAATTAATGTAACATATTTCACTTTTTTTATATCATCATATATAGAGAAAAAGGAGACACACAAAGTTGTGAATTTTATCTCAATATTGATGTCGAAGTCTCTTGAGAACCACATATTGCAAATTAAAAAACGAAGTTCAAGAAAATTTTCTCAGGTATATCCTTATATACCACATTCCTAGGCTGATTAATTAGCTAGCTTATGCATTTTGAAATTCTCAATCGGTAACAACTGGTACATCATGTTAATCATACTACTAGTCATTAATTAATTAAAATTATTATACAAGTTTATAAATGCTTAATTTAGTATGAAAAAATCATTAAAAATTTATTATACGAGTTAGTTTACCTATAAGTGGAACTTATAATGCTATCATTATAAAAAAAAAAAAAATTATAATTTAGCTCTGTGCTTTTATATATATATGTATAAAACTAATCTCTTGAGAAATAATTTTCAATTTATCTTGAAGAACATGTTGATATGAATGTCCAAATTAAATCACTTCTTAAATATAGGAGCCATATCTTACCATATCAAATCCTTCTATATATTAATATTATTAATTTATTTTCACAAGAAGTTATAAATTCTTTCTATATGTAGAATTTCAACTCTTACAAAAAGATAAAATACTTTAAAGCATATGAGCCATGACTTCTTAATGAAATCCAAAACCAAGTACAATGGAAAACGTAGGAAGAATTTTCCAACCAATGAGAGATTCAAATTAGTTCACTCTTCTTATTCCTTAATTTTATTTCTATATGCAGCACTTAGCTGGTCCTGCCATCAATACAAAGCCATTGACCAATGAAGAGTGAAGTGCAATTGAAGCTGGGGTTGATTAAATCAAATAAGGCAGTAGTTAAATTGGACGTCTATGCAACCTCAAGACATGTGTCTCCACTTTGTACACCTTACACGGAATCACATTGCACAGTGGGTTTCGGATCCAGGATTCCTAATGCTTTATTTCAACATACCAAAATATAAACAAAAAGAAAACATAATTTCAATACTTAAATATATATTTTATGCATCAAATTAATTTATATATATGGGAGACTGAAGCTTTACAATGTGTATTATATATATTAATGCCATGAAAATAATTTCTATTTAGATTATAATAGATATATATATATATAAATATATATATATATATTTGTCTTCCTATGCATTGCTATATATATCTATCTTCCTATATGCATTTCTATTCTATAATACAAACTTACATCCAAAAATTCAATTTTCAATTTCAAAGAAAATGAAGAGAAGAGAAAGCATCAAAAGGAAGTTGAGAAGCATGCTAATTATGCAGTTGTGTTGGCCATGTCTTCCTCTTTCTGTATTTCTTTTCTTTCTTATTAATCTAGATAATGTTGTGATTCTTTGATCATGAAAAACACACAAAACCAACACAAAAACAAAGAGAGACAAAAAGCATGAAAATTGAGAAGAAAAAGATGTGTTATTTACTATGAAATTTATACACAAAAAAAACTTTTCTAAAACTCTCTCTCAAAACCTGTGTTGTCTCTAATGTGTGTTATCATACAAGATTGAAATTGAGCATCTATTTATAATGCTCTCTAGGGTTGAAAACGTAATGGGCCGGGCTTTAAGAGAAAAAGGTTGGACCCCCACAATTCTCCCCCTCCAGCCACATTTCAAAAACTTGATGGTCACCCAGCATCTAAACCAGCTAGGTCTCTGCACAGCTTCAACTTCTCTGGCATGACAACCTTTGTAAATATATCTTCTGCTTTCTCCTTTGTGTGAATTTTCACCAATCTGAACAATTTATGCTCAGTCACATCACGTATCTAGTGATAGCAGATATCAATATGCTTTGTCCGAGAATGATACATTGAGTCCTTGCTCAAATCCATAGCACTCTCGATGTAACAATGTATCTCGTAGTCCTTCTGCTTGATGCACAATTCATGGAGTAAACATTTTAACCACAATCATCTCCTTACCGGCTTCCGCTTCGACAATGTACTCTACTTCTGTCATAGATAAAGCTATACACTTTTGCAATCTTGACTGCCATGACACAGCTACTCCAGCAAAAGTGTAAATATAACCTGAAGTAGATTTCCTACTATCATGGTCTCCAACCATATCTGCATCTGTATAGCCTTGTAAAACTTGGATCACCTCCCCCGTAACATAAGCATACTTTGGATGTATCCTTAAGATATCTAAGAATCCACTTGGCTACTTCCCAGCATTCCTTTCCAGGATTTGAAAGAAATCTTGTCACTGTACCAATTGCATGAGCAATGTCTGATCTAGTACACACCATTGCATACATTAGACTTTCCACAGCTAAAGAATAAGGCTCTGAAGCCATCTCCTCTATCTCAACTTTGGATGAAAGGCACGATCTCTTGCTCAACTTGAAATGGTTTGCTAATGGAATGCTAACTGGTTTAGCCTTATCCATGTCGAATCTCTTTATCACTCATTCGACATATTTCTCTTAAGATAGTCATAACTTGTGATTCTTCCTAGCTCGGGCTATTTGCATTCTTAAAATATGTTGAGTTGGTCCCAAATCCTTCATATCAAATGACTTGGAAAGTTCCTTCTTCAACTGACTAATTTTCATTGCATTTTGTCCAAAGATCAACATGTCATCAACATATAGCAAAAGTGCAATGAAATTTCCATCTGAAAATCTCTGAATATAAACACACTGGTCTGTATCAGTCTTCTTGTATCCTTGACTCACCATAAAAGAGTCAAACTTCTTATATCATTGCCTAGCTGCTTGCTTGAGGCCATACAAGCTCTTCTTTAGCTTGCAAACCATCATGTAGATCACCATGAAGGAATGTTGTTTTCATATCCATCTGCTCAAACTCTAGGTCTAAACAGGCTACTAAACCGAGAATAACTCATATCGAAGTCATCTTCACCATTGGTAAGAAAATCTCATCAAAATCAATTTCTTTCTTCTGAAGGAAATCTTTGATGACCAATCAAGCTTTGTGCTTCACCATACGTCCGTTGCCATCTTTCTTGAGCTTGAATTCCCATTTGTTCTTTAGTGCCTTCTTTCCCTTTGGAAGCTTAACCAATTCATAGGTATGGTTCTTCTACAAAGATTCAATCTCATCTTGCATTGCATGCAGCCATTTATCTTTGTCTCAATGACAATTAGCTTCCTAGAAATTCTCTGGCTCCCCCTCTTCAGTAAGCTGAATATATTGAGATTCTAGATATCTTTTTGATGGAATACGGCCTCATTCAGATCTTCAAAGAGATATACCATCATTTGACCGCTATGATGGTCCTGTAGCTTCTGGTGTTTGAGCATCTCCTTATTCAATATCCTCTTCTCTCTCTTGTTCTGCTTCAGGTAATTCTCTATGCACCTCGTCATCATCTGTGGAGGGTTGTTCTGGTGCTGGATCAGAAATAAAATCATGGGTACTGGTACTGGAAGACTTCATTGGCTTCTCAATGTCTTCTATAGTCTGGTTTTCTTGGAATACTACATCCCTGCTTCTAATAACCTTCTTTGCTTTTAGATCCCATAATCTATATCCGAATTCTTTATCTCTATATCGAATAAAGATGCATGGAGTAGTTCTTGCGTCAAGCTTCTGTCTAAGCTCCTTGGATACATGTACAAAGGCTAAACATCCAAATACTCTTAAATGAAAGTATGAGGGATTCTTACCAGACCACATTTTCTCCAGAATTTCAAAGTTCAGTGGTACCAATGGCGATCTGTTAAACAAATAGCAGGTGGCACGAACAGTTTCTCCCCAAAATGACTTTGTCAGCTTAGCCAGACTGATCATACTTCTGACCTGCTCCATAATCATCCAATTCATTCTCTTGGCTGCACCACTATGTTGTGGGGTGCAAGGGACCATCTTCTCATGCTAAATGCCTTATCCTCTACAGTAGGCATCAAACTCTCAGAAAGTATACTCACCTTCATTGTCTAAGTGAAGACATTTCAGCTTCTTTTCTGTCTCATGCTCTACCATGGCATGGAACTCTTTAAAGTGATATAAAACTTGATCCTTTATCTTCAGAAAATAAACTCACACCTTCCGGGAAGCATTATCTATAAAGGTTAGGAAATATATGTTGCCATCTAGAGATTCCTCTTCCAAAGGTCCAAAAACATCAAAGTGCACCAGGCTAAGGAATTCTAATCTTGTTGTTAAAGAAGATTTAAATGAGACTCTGTGTTGCTTACCATACAAACAATTATTACAAGGATCCAACACAACATCCTTGGAAATAATGATAAGCTTCTTATTCGTCAAGGTAGACAATCATTTCCAACTCATGTGACCGAGTCTCTGGTGCCATAGATTTTGAGATATTTCTCCTTCTGTAATATTGAGGCTATCTGCACAAATCTTCACATGAGTCTTGTAAAGTGTTCCACAAATATATCCTCGAGCGACAACCATAGCACCTTTTATCATTTTCCACATGCTATTGCAAAAATGGTTGCCAAAGCCTTCCTTATTAAAGGCTATTCCTGATAGCAAATTGAGTCGAAGGTCTAAAACATGTCGGACATCCTTCAAAGTAATTATATGTCCAACGTTGGTAAATCCGAATATCACCAATTCCAGCAATCTTAGCGAAGCTATTATTTCCCATCTTCACTATGCCAAAGTCTCCTGCTTTATATGTTTTGAAAAACTCTACATGCAGAGTAACGTGGTAGGATGTTTCAGTCTCAACTATCCACTCAACTAGGAATGTCAACGAGGTGGGGCGGGGCCAATTTTTAAAATCTCATCCCCATGGTTTTCCCCATTTCTTTAGATGTAGGTGGGGATGGGGATTCTCTAATCGGGGACGGGACGGGCCGATTTTTTTCCTTTTTTTATAACAGATTTATTTTTTTGAAAAAGTTATATAGAAGAATTTTTTTCATAAATTATTTACTCATAAAACTAAAAGCATCACCACTTTACTTCACCAAATAAAAAATGAAAAAGAAAAATCTCATTTATGTAATGGTAAAGCATTAACATTTACAAATTGTTGGAATTTTTTAACATTCAAAATGGATTTTCTTAACTTACAAATTTCTATGTTTATTATGTTGAATTTAAAGTTAGATTTCCGTTCGCACATGTAGTAGTACATATGAATTTGGTGAAGAAATTTCACATGTCTCCCATGAAATCTAATTCTTCACCACACTGTAGCACAAATAAATATTATCATAATTTGCACACAGTTTCGATTCTCGAAAACATCAAAAAATTGGGCTTAACGTGGCAGCAAAAGAGCTGTCCCAAATGAAAGAAAAAATAAAAGATTCAAGCATTGTTCACTAAGCAGTATTGAACATTCTGAACCAAATTCCCAAAATGCAAATTGACCAATTTATTCTTATAAAAATAAGTGATCATAAAAGAACCATACGATTTATGAATTCAAAAAGAAAATGAAGGACTGACCTTTTGAAGATATAAAGGTGCGGCAGTTCTTGAAAACCTACTAAATCATCAGACAATGAAAGTGCGGCAACTGTGAGGTGAAGGTGAAGGTGAAGGTGCGGCAGCAGCTCAGCTGTGAGGTGAGGTGAAGGTGTGGCAACAGTGAGGGAGAAGGTGATGATGGCTCACGCATAGGCACGGCAAGAAAAAAAGGAAAGGAAAGGAGTTGTTTATCTTAGGGTTACATTATTTTTAACATAAAATAAATTATATAAATAAATATATATATTGGGCCGGGTTTTCATTCCCCGGGCCCAGCCAGGCCCCGATCTTGGTTTTGATATATTGCCTCGTCCCCACCCCGCAACCCCGATTTTTCGGAGAAAAACCACCCCATTAAGGACAATGCACTACGGGTTTCGAGGCGTGCGGGTCAAATTGCCATTCCTACACTCAATTTCCTGGGTTGAAATGTGAATGCATGATTCTTCATGTGTGGAACAATATGCCACTTTTCCTCTGACAGTGACCAAAGTTTCACCATCCTTCTTCGGTTAATTACTTTTCTGCCCCTCCTCTCATAACATCTTCCTGCAGTACTTCTTCAAGTATCCTTCTCGGCCACAATAATGACATTTATATATTAGCCTTCTTCCATCTGTGGATCTGCCTCTGCTCTGGCTCCTGTCTCTCCCCCTGTCATGAGTACCTTCTTGCTGTCTCCCCTGTTTCTCTGTGATAAGGCATGTGTTTGATCATTGCCATTGTCCTTCCCCCTGGCCTCCTCATTAAATAGAGCATCCGTCACCATAGCGATAGTAAGTTTACCGTTAAGGGCCGAATTGTTGAGAGAGACTACTAGTGTCTCCCAGCTGTCTGGAAGAGAGCTAAGAAGTAAAAGTGCATGTTCCTCATCCTTTAATTGTAACTCCACCGTAGACAATTGGTTTATCAATGTCTAAAACATATTGGTGTGCTCAACTACAGAAGTTCCATTCTTCAACTTCAAATTCACCAAATGCCCCATCAATAAAGCTTTATTCCAAGCAGTGGTGGCTTGGTACATGTCCTCCAACTTCTTCTAGAGAGTGTTTACATTTGTCTCTTGCGCAACATGATGGAAGACATTGTGGTCGATCCATTATCGGATTTAGCCGATTGTTTTCATGTTCATCTTCTTCCATTCTACTTCTTTGGTGGGATTGGGATTTCTTCCTTCGGCATCTAAGAGGTCAAATAAGTCCTTGCAATTTAGAAGATATAACTCCCAAATATAACTCATCCATTGACATTTTGTTTTGCAAAAACTAGAGTTGAATTTGGCAAAATGGAGTCCACCAATGTGTCCAGAATGGTCAAAAACATTAGGTTTGACTCTTCTTAGCTCAAAATCTAAATCTCCAAAATTTGATATTAAAGTGCAATTTTCAAAAGTTCTAGGTCAAACTGTAAATATCAAAACTTCTGGGAAAATCTACAAATACAAAAAATATAGGGGTATTTTTGCAATTTCAAAAAAGTTTGGGACCGGTGATGATGTGGCAGACCAGGGTGGCATGGCACCACATAGTAGAGAGCTGGTGGATAACGTGTCAGGACATGTGTCACAGCTCAGGTCTGGAACTCGAGGATGCGGCTCGGCTCCGCGCTAAGTTGGCAGCTAGTCTCCTTGGCAAATGAGATGTGTGGCGCATGGGTGAGCGTGAAAACTATGGAAAAAGTTTGATTGGCAAGTGAAAGACCTACAAAGAGTTTGACCGATGCATGGGGACACGTGCAACAGCTGTTGGAGATCCAATTGGGTTCGTTCTCTTCGTTTCAGCAAGATCTACCTCTTGATATTCTTGAATACTTTATTTAAGCTTTTGGATGGCAAACCCTATATTTGGATCTTAACTCTGATACCACTTGTTGTGATTCTTTGATCACGAAAAACAAACAAAAACAAAGAGAGACAAAAAGCATGAAAATTGAAAAAAAAAAAAAAAAAAGATGTATTATTTACTATGAAATTTATACGCAAAAAAACTTCTCTAAAACTCTCTCTCAAAACCTCTGTTGTCTCTAATATGTGTTATTGTACAAGACTAAAATTGAGCATCTATTTATAATGCTCTTTAGGGTTGAAACCCTAAGGTAGAAAACCTAATAGGCTGGGCTTTAAGAGAAAAACGCTGGACCCCCCCAAATAACGTTTGAATCTCTCTTATGGTTGTTGAGGTATTCTTAGGGTCCGTTTGGTATAGCTGATGAAAATAAAGCTTGAGTTTGTAGAGTTTTATATAATAAATTTTTTTGGAAAAGAATTTTTATTAAAAAACTAATAAGTATTTGATTGTAAATAAAAAACTGCATTAAATGCTCATTAAATTTCCATATAAAGTAAAAAAAAAAAAAAAATTTAAAAAGCGCAAAATATGGGCTTCTTTAAAAAACTCATTTTTTAATCAATAAGTATTTTTTGACTTGTACTAAACTTCTTTATTTAAGAGCTTTTGACCTTCAAATAGAGCTTTTAAGCCAAAAATAAACTCTGCCAAACAGAGGCTTAATCCCTCCCATTTTTATAGTACGAAATGGACGACAACTGGGAAATAACCAACTTGCTGATAATACCAATATTTTTAGCCGGATATTCTATGCAAGCTGGATAGTGGGTGCTTGTACATATATACATTCACTCTCTTATTAGAATATCAAATGAATTTTTTATTAATAGTTTATTTATCAGTTATTGAATCTCCTTAAAAACTAAAATTTAAAAATATATTTGAGTTTTTTAAAATATAACAAAATTCTAAAACTGTAAACTTAAATTTTAAAATTTGTAAATTAAACAAGCTACAATTGTATCAAATTCGGTTAACCACAACTTATTTATAAAAAATTAACCAATCTTAACTTTTTCTTTTTCTTTTTCTTTTTTTTTTTTTTTGTTGCAATATCTTAATTTTTAGTAACAAAGCCAACCACCTACTTAGTAAAGAATAAAGAAATTTGAAATTGGAAAAATGGAAAATATATCTCCGTCATGACAACTAGACTAGTAAAAAGAGACAAAGTGAATTCTATCAGAAATCATACAAACCTCTAATATATATTTAAATCTCAATATTTGAAAAAAATTCAAAGGCTGATAAAAAAAAAATCCATCAGGTATCATAATTAGAAACCGACTATATATATAGTTTGATATATTATTGCAAGTCATTGTATAATAAAATGTAACAAAAAATGCAAAAGGCATTGCAAAATGAATAAATTCAATGATTTAAATATTTATCAAAACAGAAAATTCAGGATTTATACTTTTTTTATATGCTCTAGGGGAACAAAGTTAATTAGGGAGGAGAAATTGGATAATTAATCCACACTGTAGCCTAGTGGTGTATAGGGTTGCAATCCTTAATGGCAAGTTTGGTATGCATGACTGTATTATATTGGATTAGAATGTTTTTTTAATAAATTTCTGATAAAAAAAATAATTCTATTAAGATAAAATTGATTTTTATTATCATTCATCTAGTTTTGTTAAATAATTACTTTACTAAAAAATAAAAAATTGATATTTATTATTATTCAATTTTTAAATAATTACATTATTCGTAATATACATCAATTGAGTTTTTATTATTATTTATGAGTAATAGCAACATTATCTAAAATTATATAATATTACAAGATTTAAAAAATTAACATTAAAAAAAAATCTGAATATTTATTTATAATTATTAAATGGACATAATATACAAAGGAAAAATTAACGCTTACTTTAGCAAAATAACATTTATCACATCTTTGACCCAAAATAAATAAAAAATAAAAAATAAAAAATCAGTTGTCAAAATCTATTAAAAGTAATTATCGCATAAAAAGGATGCCTTAAGCAAATGGTACCCCCCAGGGAAGAAAATGTCGATGAAGTCGTCGGGATGCCGCCGAGATTATCGAGTGTCGCCGATCGTCGATAACGACAGAGGGGGGAAGAAATGTCCGTCAGCTTTATCGTCGAAAGGTCGCCAGTTTTCGCTCGATGTCGCCATTGTCGAAGAAATCGGCCGGAATTTCGCGAAACCAATGGAAAAGGTGGAATTTCGGGGAATCAAACAGCTTCGGCAGTGGGTTTTCGGGAAATCAAGGGGTGGTGCAATCGCTCCTGCGGGAAATTAACAAAAATGAGATTCACAGGGGATTGGGAAATTAACGAAGAGAGGAATCAACTGGAACTGATGATTGGGGATTCACAGGGGATTCACATAGGATTCACAGGATTCACAGGGGATTCACATAGGATTCACAGGGCCGACCGACTGATACTGATGAAGGTTTTCAAGTGGGGTCCAAATGTCCAATCGGTCATGGGGGGAACTGCCGAACTGGGAACTGGGGATTGAAGGTTTTCACTCATCTGCAATCGGTGGACTGGGGAATTAACCTAAAAAAAAAAAGCTTGGTCGAACTGGGAACTGGGGACTTACAAGGGGATTTTGTTTTTGTTTTTATTATTATTATTATTATTGTTATTATTATAGTTTTTTTTTTTTAATGGTATTTTTATTATTGTTAATTTTTTATTATTGTTATTATTATTGTTGTTATTAATTTTTTTTTTGTTATTAATATTATTATTGTTGTTAATTTTTTTTAATTTTTGTTATTAATATTATTATTATTATTGTTAATTTTTTTTTATTCTTGAATTATATTATATTTTTAATTATTATATGTTTCAAAACGAATGCTATATTCTATTTTAGATAAATTCACATTATTCTTTATTTGGATAATTGGGTGGAATTAATAGAGAAAGATATTCTTGGTATATCCACAATTATATGAAAAATTTTTCTAATATGATAAGTTGAAATGCATATAATTATATTCGGAAAATATCTAGATATAATTATTAATTTGAAACATCAAAAAGTTTTTATCTGTATTGATAATGTATTATAAATTATGTTTAATAATTTTATTTATCTTAATTTTATTTGTTAAATTTTCTATATTTAAATGATATTTCTGTCAATATTAATATTTTCATCGCTGATACCCTTAACCCAACCCGCAGAACAATTTGTGCGCCTTGAACGGTAGAAGCCACCTCGAAAATCATGTTGCACAAATAGTGCACCAAAATTTACATGTCAAACGGAGAATTGTACTAATTTATACAATGCAGGCCATCAGTGCGGGCTCCCAAGCATATGACCTAAGGATATAAACAATTGAGTTCCAGTGTACATCTTTTTCATTCGATTGGTATAAAAAACTAGTTTCCTATTTTATTAGGGGTTAATTTGTAGTAAATGACTGCCGTAGGGCAACCTTACATATCATTCTTCATAAACCAACCATGCTTAAACTCAGCGATACCAAACACCTAATATTGCATTTTGAAATGGTTCATCAGTGTTGGACATGTCAAATATGCACTCCACCATGGTGGTGGTACTGCTGCTTATAGTTGAAAGTACGTTTTTGAGCCTCAAAGCAAACTCGAAAGCGATTGCTACCAATAGTACATTTTAGTTGAAATATCTCTTTATTATTAATGGACAAAATGCTATTCCAAATGGGAATGCACCACCATCCCATTTTCTTCTACTGTTTTTTCTATTGCAAAAATAAATAAAATGACATCAACAATAATGTTGGCTTGGTTATATCAAAATAAATGGAAGACAAAAAAATTTAAGTTTTTGTGGGAATAAGGTAAAACATAACGATAAAAGGTGGAAAATAAACATTGAACAAAGGGAATGCAAAAATCTAAAACAAGGAACAAATTAAAGGGCCAAATATACATAGTAACAAGAGAATGCAAAACGGACAGAATTTTATGCCTCAGGTTCTCAACTATGCATGTTTAGGTAAACGAATCCAAATAGCAATGCATACCTATCAACAAGAATATTCCACACTAACAGATGTTTTTAGTGATTTACATCCCCATAAAACCAGTTTTATTACTGACAGGAAGAAACAAAATCACTTTATCTACAGGTAGGTGTCAAGCCGAATTTAGAGTATCCCAAATTATAGGAGACTCACCAATCCAAGTTCTTTTTACATCAAAGTATATTGGAGTGTCCTTATCATTTCTTCAGAACCACATCTTTCAGGTCACAAGACACATAAATTTATCAGCATTAGACTGTATATAGACTTCTTTTCAATTTGGAGAAAAGCATCTGGAAAGAAAGAAACCAGTCTATGCTGAGTCCACACCTTCAACCTGCTGTCGAGCAAGATATCTTTCCCTCCGCTCCTTCTGTAAAAACAATGATAGAATGGAACAAAATTATAAAATTAATTATTCCGAAAGGATTTTATTACATATTAATGGACAAAAACTCACCCATTCATCTATTACAAGCCCTTCCCCAATAATTTTTGGACCCGCATCTTCTGGAGGTTTTTTGCGTGCTTCAAGTGCAGCATCCGCATCAGCCAATTGACGCTTCAATTTTTCCAAAGCCTTCAAGAAACAAAAGAGTAAATCTCTTAAGTGTGAATACCATAAAAGTGAAGACAACAGTTTTTCTATGGCATTATATGAAACAGACTACTCAATAACACTTACTGGACTCGGACGCTGTGGATCGATAAAGACAACCCGCAATATCTGTTCTATTGCCACTTGGTCCTTTTGCTCATCAAACTGTCCCAATAAAGAACATCACCAATTACTTTTTGAACAAGACATGTAAAAATAAAGAACATCTAAGATTATTGTAGCAACTTCAAGTCAAAAGATCGCACACGCCTTTTAAGTTGCATTTAGAAGCAACAAAATATAATGATTTAAAGAGAGAGACCAATCGAGATAAGAAAGGAAAGAGAACCAATGAGAGGTTTAATGTATCCATTATGCAAACAACAGCAAAGCAACTAAAAATTTGCATGACTGGACCTTTACACACTTCAAATCCTACCAAAAATGACGACTAACTTCTTTCCAAAACAAAATAGACAATCATGAGTCGAATATATGCAGCAGTTTACAGTTTTTCATCCAAACAAGATATACTCAGCCCCATAATTGGCATGATATAAAGCATCAACAAAAGTGATTATAGTTAACTTTATAATATTTCAGAATAAGGGTGTATCGAACGCACCAGCTCAGGTACATAATCCATTGCTCCCTTCACCTTCAAGCTCATGATTTTAAACTTAACCTTGCTCTTCTGATCTACCAGTTTTTCATTGTTCTCAGGAAACTCCACAAACTTGAACACTGTTATATCCATTTAAAAATTAAAACCAACAAAATAAACTTGTAATAAAATTTAGTCTTAAAAACTTATCAAATAAATTGAATTTAAAAATGAAAATAATTATACGATTGTGACCGAATTCATAAACAGATTATTACCTGTTGCTACAATAGTCTCGCCAGGAGCAAGAATGGCCCCTGGAGGTCGCATAAAACAACTTTTTGGTTCTGTTGTTTGAAACTAAAGCAAGAAAACCCAAAAAACTAATTAGATTTAAATTAGGTAAGTATAGAATATAAACTAAACTGTGCTCTATGCAATATCTGGTAACTGAGGGAATGATAAAAGGAACAGCTAAAGGATTTACCTCCTGACTTTGGGGAATATTTTTATATAAATATACATGAAACCCTTGTTTTGAGGCATCGTAATGAACTAGCCTATAAGCATTGAAGATAAAAGAGAAGGCTATGCAATAAGGAGAAAGAAAATATAAAAACTTATGCACGTACCTTGAATGCTACATGAGACTTGGTTGTGTTTTTAATTCTAATGGCACTCCTGACCTGCTTCCCAGGTTCACCTTCAAAAGAAAATAATTTATAAATAAAAATCATACAAGAAACATCAAGCAAAAACAAATAAACCCCATCCAGGGGAAAAAAGTTCGTTACATGGGGGGAAAAAAATAAAAAATAAAAAATAAAAAATAAAAATGAAAGAAAAAACAACCATCAAGGTTCCACATGCATGAGAGCAATCACATGTGTTTGTGCGCACTCCTACATGCAAAAATATGTGGTAGACACCATAAAAGCCCCTATTTCATGTGCACACACAGCAACATACAAACAAATCCAAGTTTTGCCCTCACAGACAAAAAAATTTCTAGCCTGTTTACATTTAACCATATAGAAAGTGGTAGCCTATGCATCCAATTTTCAATAAATGTAGCCATTCTCAGATAGCAAGATCTGAGACATTCTTCTATAGCAAAATTCTTCTGCAGTTCGTCAACCTCAACTACTTTAAATAAATTTGATACTTTAGAAGGGTTTTTGAGTCCTCAACATTTAGGTGCTGCCATAGTGGTTTTGAACATACTTTGATTCTACGAATAAGTTCTCCTTCAAATAAGTCATTCGCATAAGACAGAGCTTCAAATGATATACCATGTGATTGTTCAAGTGCCTCTCTATTTTTTGCCAAAAATATAGAAGTTAAAGAAGTACTCGATTATTTTTAGATAAAAGAGTGAGAAAGTATTATACCACATGCTAACAAAATTACGTTTTGAACAAAGTTTTGGATAAAAAGATTCCCCATGAACGTGTTAACCCAAAAGAAAATGGGACAAGAAAAATAATATGCTCGACCATCTACTTTTTTAGTATCAACGAAATTAGAAACAAACCTGTAAATTGTATAACAGCTTAGGCAACGATTACTATTTTTATAACAAACTACATCTTAAGCATTTCCAATCTTATAAGTCAAATTTGATCAATTTATCTAACAAATTCAGCTCACAACAAGTAACCCCCCCCCCCCCCCCACCAAAAAAAAAAAAAAAAAAAAAAAGAAAGAAAGAAAAATCAAATATATGTAACTTCCAAAAGAGATCAAGGCCCCAAATCAATTAGATCGCACGCTTAAACAAACCCAAGCCACACCAAAAACAATCTTCAACAAACTAAAATAGATAAATATTCACAAAACTAATTTTTCAGAAATAATAATAACAATAATAATAAAATAAGCAAATAAAAAAGAAAAAATTAAAGAGCGGACTAAGGCGTACAAGGAAAGTAGAGCTTAGTGGAGGGATCGAGCTTGAGCCGACGCCGAGTTGGAAGCAGAGACCGTGCAACCGAGGAAACGGAATTGGGGGCTTGTGGATTGGAGCCCTCAAGGGGTTGTGAGCTATGGTGGTGGTGGTGGTGATGGTGGTGGTGAACATTGTGCGAAGTGGAAGAAGACGACAACGTCGTCGTATTGATGGTGTTTCCGGCTTGCTGCCGGAACGGACGCTTAAAGAAGCCCCAAACTTTACCGTCGGACGGCGATTTCTCTTCAGCTATAGCCATCATTCCCAGATCCCCTTACGCCAACAACTTCAAGAGCATTTGCCAAAAAAACATAAAAATAAAAAATAAAAAAGTCAACCTAACCTCCTCGGTGTATCAAACTCTCTGTGCACTCTCCTCCGCTCCTCGTTCTTTTCTTTTTTTCTTTTCTTGAACTATCAGTTTTTTTTTTTTTTTTTTTTTTTTTTGGCGGTGGACAGGATTGGGCGTGGGTGAGAGAGCCTCAGAGAAAGCTTTTTTTTTTTTTTTTTTTTTGGGGGAGGACAGGTCGGAACTCAGGTTCAGAAATTAACTGGATTTGATCGATTGGGTTTCACATCCAGGCATCATGTTATGTTCGCCTTTATCGGTTTCATTTCTTTGCTTTTCGGCAGCTATACGACACCGTTTAGATTGCTTTTCTTTGACATGTCAAAATAAAATGGGTTTCGAGCAAATCGATGGGAGGGATTTCATTCACTAAAAGACAAGCCGTTGACGTTAGGCTGTGGAGTTGACTTGGGAACAGACCCAAAAAAAAAAAAAAAAAAAAAAAAACACAAATCGGTGCCTTTTTCCTTGTGTTTGGTTGTTGGAGACTTTTGGAGCTTATTTGCTTTTAAGGATTGATGGGTTTTTGTGGTGGAAATTGGGTTTTCTTTCTTTTTTGAGTTTAAAACGAGTCGTTTCTTTAGTGGGATTAGTTTTAAATAAATAAATTATATAAAAAGGAGAAATAATAAAAGGAATGTGAATGCAAGAAAATTAGTGTGGTGCGGTGTAATAAGTTGGGAATTGGCAAGTGGTCACTAATCACCGAAAGAGGCTATCTCAACAATTTTGTATTTTTGGTTTTGCAGTTTCTGATGTGTTATTTTTTAATTAATAAATTTATTAATACCTTTTGTTTTTTTTTTTTTCCTTTTAAAGACAAGACTTGAATTGGAGGGAAAACTAGATCAGTTGAAAATATAATACATAACGGACCAAAGTTAGGTAGCTATGCAACCGCACTAGTAACTATGATTAATCCCATAGAATTATTTGTCTCAATGATAGATCAAGATACTGTGGCTTCACGCAAAAAAGAAAAATTACTGTGGCACATTTTATTCCTCATATTATTTTTGCATTTTTTGTTTTTCATTTTTAAAAGAATCTAAGCTGTACCTTTTCTTTTCGTTTTCTTTTTTTTTTTTTAATTCCTGTTTCTTCGAAATTACTTCGTAATTTGATTGAAATTTATAAAGGATACTGGTCAATTTTTAAAAGCAGTTGAAAAGTTTATTCAAATCATGTCGAATTTTTGAAGATATAGTACAAATCCTTTTCTAATTTGTTAGTAGTACTATGTGAATTTTTAATATTTTAAAACTTGAAAAAACATATTAAGCGATCA
This sequence comes from Ziziphus jujuba, assembly GCF_031755915.1. Classification (NCBI taxonomy): domain Eukaryota; kingdom Viridiplantae; phylum Streptophyta; class Magnoliopsida; order Rosales; family Rhamnaceae; genus Ziziphus; species Ziziphus jujuba. Next base: position 19,742,424 of record NC_083379.1, on the reverse strand, counting down.
TATTTAGTTTCATAAATCTAATTTATACCCTCAATCCATCATAGTCGTACAAAATTAGATTTTTTTTTTTTTTGATGAATAAAAATTAGATTATTTAAGTGCAGCTTGCAGCTTTGGACGCCCCCCCCCCCCCCCCAAATTGCAAGTACGGAGTACTAAATAGAATTGAGCGTCAAACACGGCCGGTCTTAAAGAATTACAAAGTAAAACTTTTAGAACAAAGAAAAAGTGGAAATTAAAATTTAAAAAACAAAAACTTTCAAAGTCAACTACGCGTCGGAGTTCAAAAACCACTACTTTCGCTCGCTGAATGAATATTTATGCACTTGGGAGTTTACTGAAATCCAAAATAGTTTATCAGAAACAATCAAACCAATTTGATCTCCATTCAAGCATCAACTATTCAAATGCTTGACCGCAGGAAACGAAATTAAAAGTAAACAATGTTTGTTATTAAATAATCACATTGCAAATCCAAAGTCACATTTTAAGTTTGGCTCAAAGATAATCAATCATAAATATCATCCATATATCGTTTTAAGTGAGCAATAAATAAATAAATAAAAGGGGTTTAAAAAGGAGACTCGGAGTCGTCCCATTGAAGAACAGCAGAGTCGATGTTCTGCTCCCTTTTGAGCTTATCTTTAACAAACCAATCACAAACCCTCCCAGCATTTAGTTCTTCAATTGAACATCCTTCTTGCTCTGCTATTACTCTTAGCAGATTTAGCGACGATATCTGATTTACATAGTAAACATTAAACAAAGACAAACCCAGTACTTAGTTATTAACCTTAAAGTGTTCAAAATTCAAAGAAAATTAATCAGAAAGAGTAAAAATCTATACTAATAATACCGTTAAACGGCATAGAAAGCGCTCGTGAGTGCCGAGACCAGATATTTCAACTAAACCAGCTTCTTCAAGTGTCAAGAAAGTACGCCTTTGGCTACTCTTATTTTCTCTTCCTTTTTCTTCCTGCCCACTACACCCTCTTATGCTTAGGCTTAGACTTCTTCTAGGAGCTAACTTGGTGGGTCTAATTTTGGTTTGGGTTTGTTTAATAATGTTTTGAAGATTGAAAGGGGAAGAGAGAGATGATAAGCGATGGTGGGTCTTACAAGGTTTCAGTGATAACATAGTTTTAAGCCTATAATTTTTCAGCTCTCAAGCTGAGGCTAACAACAAAAGAGCAAGAGCCAGGGAGAGCCTTATCGGTTTTGTTTTAAAAAAAAAATGATGGTTTTTAGTTTTGTGTGGTGGAGATGGAGACCGTCACTGATGGCAGCATTCGTTATCGGATCAGAGAACTGGTCCATGTGGCATTATACACCCAATCATGTTTTCTTGCTTGTCCAATTACACAGAGAATGTGAATTTCACTCTGTAGTCGATGGCTGAACATGCTTATCACTTCGCTCTTCGTCCTTAAGCTTTTATTTATTTATTAATTTATTTGAATTTTCTAAATCAATTAACAAAATATTTTACTTTTAATTACTTGTTTGTAATTTCCAAACTATACAGAATTCCGTGACCGGAATTTAACCAAAAAAAATAAAATTGGACGAAACAACAAGTATATATCATGCTAAAATTTATGGTAAATTATATTTTAGTACTTTAAAATTTTAGATTTGTACGATTCTAATCCCAAATTTTTAATTTGAATAAATTGGATCTAAAGTTTCAAAATCATTATAAAATAAAAATATCATTAAAATTAACATTGTTAACATCATCATGATATCATAATTATTTTTTTACAATAAAAAATATTTTTTAAAAAATTGAAAAAATAATACATTTGTTATATTCTCTTTTATATTTATGATTTTTTATTTAGAAAATTATATCTATTTTTTTATTTAAATTAAAATACTTACAATTATAATTAAATGTTTTTGACCTAAAATTAAACCAAAAGATAAAATTAAAATTTTTGGTCTAATAAAAATAATTTTAGTAAACCAAAATTAGAAGATAATTTTTTGTCTGAAACAAAAAAACAAAAAAAAAAAAAATGAGACCAAAATACCAAATTAAAAATTAGACTAAAAATAAAATTTTTTGGTCAAACTTTTACCAAAATGGTCTAAGTTTTCCATTTTAGAAAATTTTTTCTATTTAACCAAATAATTTATGAACCAAAATACCAATATGGAAATGAATTATTGATAGAACTGCCACCCAAAGTGTAACACACAGTCCCAAATCACATCGGAATTCGTGCACGTTGACCGAGATTGACCGTTGATCGAGTGGGTCAAAAGTTGACTTTGTCCCAGTTGGAATTTCTAGTTGACCAGGGTACCGTGGCGAAGTGCATGATGTCCCGAATTCGTAGACTAGTAGCACGTCAAAAACGGAGTTACGGTTTGAAAGTTATGGGCAAAACAAGTCGAGGTGCAAACAGTCCAAAAGGTGCCGGGAGTTGACTTTTTCTTGTTGTGTAATTTTTTTTGACTCTTGTATGGTTGTAAAGTACTCATCGATACGAGTTCATAGACTAGCGGCACACTTAAATTGGACATCTGGTTAAAAAGTTATGGATGTTTGAAGTTCACCGGATACCGTAATATTTTATTATATCTGGCTTAAGTGCACAGTAACACCACGTGTCATCACCTGATTGGTCCACGTGGATGAACAGTATCACCACGGTGGCTTTTATTTAGCAAAAACATCGGGGAGGAGAGAGAAAGAGAGAGAGAGAGAGAGAGAGAGAAAGAGAGAAAGCCAACCGGCTGCCAGAATCGTCCAATTTTCCGGCCGACTCTTGCTACACGCGCCGGCTAGACGGGAGCGTCTTCCCATTTCCGGCCAAACCCTGAAATTTCACGACCGACGGTCGCCGGATGCACCCGGATCTAGGCGGCGAAGCTCGGCGGCGATTTTTCCCTCCACCGCCTGCCGCCGCCGTTTGCCCAGTTTTCGGCCATTTTCAGGCCACACATGCCAGCCATCCCTCACCACCTCCTCAATTCCGGCCTACCCACCAAATTTCACGGCCATCAGACCTTTGATGCGCCGGGATCGGAGCGTTTTCCGGTGAGGCCCCGAAAATCTTCAAACCCCGATTTCTCCACCGTCCGGCCTCCGTTTGCCTTACCGCAGGTCCCGTTAGAATCCTCTCCCCTCGATCTACAAAACCGCAAAAAATCTCAGCCAACGACCGCCGCATGCGCCGCCACCGGCGACAGTTGCTGGTGACCGCGGCGGCTCGTCGGAAGTCACTGTTCCGGCTAGTACCCAGTTGCACTGGCGGTCCCTGTCCACTAATTCTGACCTCCTGAATCCAAATCCGACATCTTTTTCCCCCAATTCGTGACGGTTTGGGAGAATTGAGGAGTCGAATCCCAAAAGCTTTCCGGCGAGATTCCGGCCACCTCGGGTCCGATCTTCGGAAAGTAAGACCGAATCCGTGATCCTCATCACTCAAGCTTCGATTCGATATATAATTCGTAACTTTTAGTTGTTGTTTGTGTTCGCTCCCCGGGTACCCATTTGGGAGTTATCCGATTAAAATATTAATATATTTGGTTGGTGTACTGTGGATGTTTTAGGTGCTCGCACGAGTAGTGGAGTTGATCCTCCAGAGGATATTAGCTGATATACGCGCTTAAGGTGAGTGACCCACCTTTAAAAATATTTTGGGGCAATTAATTATGTTTAATTGGTATTTGAATTATGCTCATGTGGTACAATTTAGTTATTATTTTATTGTGATTTAATTTTAATTATTATGCATGAGCAAGGTATTTTCAGTAATAAATTGTGCGTGGTTTTAAATATTACAATTTGGGCATAATTGGTTGAAATATTTTATGAAAATATTTGTTTAAAGTGGTGGTTTAATTTTTATAATTATGTCCACGGTATTTTAGTTGTTGAACCTCGTATTACGAGAAAATTATTGTTTTATTGGTTATCGATGTTTTCGTACCGGGTTTGTTAACGAAAATATGTGGGATGGTAAATGTGAAATTTTGGTATATTTCCCATGGTAATTTTGGAAAACGGTACGGTTGATTTAATAATTATTTTAGACGCATTCATACAGTATTGGTGTTCTGTTGTATGTATATGTGGTTTAGCGCGCAAGTATTATGTCTCCCGTGAGTTGCCATTGGACCGTAGGCAGGCAAGTTTGATATTAGCCACAGCCGCCCCCTCCTTGGCCGGGATGATGGTTTCAGCAGCGGTACTGTAGGGACGCCAAAGTGTCGTTTGCAAGTTTCTCTCTTTAATCTCCCCGCCATTCGGTGCTCAGGACGCTGAGTATTGAAGGACATCACCGGTATATGGTGTGGTGCATCAAGTGTAAATTTTCAGACAAAATTTCAAACCCCAAAAATGTTCAAAAATTATTTATTATAATTTAGTACGTTTTAATTATATTTGGGGTATTTATTTATTATTGTTTATTAAATTGTTTGATCCCTTGGTTTTCGGAAAATACGAATATCGGGTTTTGTGAAAATGATTTAAAAAGGGAACATTTCCAACGGAGTGATTAGTGAGAGTTTTGAGGAAAATTATTATTTCCAACTGCTATTATTTATTTACCTATTAATTGTTGGTATTAATTCAATTCCTCTATTTGTTCTATTATTAGTATCATTATTAAAAGTGTTCAGTAGCTAGGGTCACTCATTAAGATGATTAGCATCTCATGTTTTTAAGTTCCGTTCCCTTAGGTGCAAGGGGTGGTAGACGTTCTTCTGGGGCGAACCAATTCTCTGCTGCTATCGTGTTTCGAGAAGTACTTTTGTACTCGTTCATTTCAGTTGTATTATTTCTTTCATTTTTGTTGTATTTTCTGTTGATTAGCACTTCATGAAGCTCTGTATACTATTTGGACACTTATGTTTTATTTATGCACTGGATTGCTGTTATTGTTGTGAAGTGTTGTAAATTTGTGGAAACAATTTGTAGTTTTGTGGGAGGAATAAGGGGATGAATATAGAAGTGTACTTTCAGTGCAGGTAATTTTTGGTAAGTCCTACCTTTAGGGGAGGTGCTGCCGGATTTTCTGTTGGAAGGTTCGGTGGTATTTCCCTGGGATCAGGGCTTGTCTAGGGTTTCAGGGAAGGAATTCTGGACGGATCCTGACACAAAGTCTTTTTTAGAGATTCAAACAGGTCCCGCCTAACAAAGTCTTATCAAATTTTCTATTGAAAATCCATAAACCCTTTTTATAATTTGAATGCAACTCAATAATATAGATAAAATATATCATAAATATTTTTATTGGAAGTCCCACTAGATCATCAACATAAACATCAAAAGATCTCAAACACAAGATTCAAGAAAAGAATGGATAATGTAAAGAATTATATATATTGAGTCAATCTACCATAGCAATTTAAAAAAGTATAAAAGTTGAATTCGAAATAAACTGATAAATGATAAGTTCAAGGAAAGTATGTCGAGAGGAAAATACATTAATTATAATACTGCGATGGCAATGAAAATATAGAAGGATGAAATATACGGGAAAGATAACGAAGATATTGGACATATTATGCGCAACCTATCAGTAGTGGTCTAGAAAAACAATTTAAAAATATAAAACTATGAGACAATAGACCTAGAGAAACAATTTTAAAACACAAAACTATGAGACAAACTCAATGAATGAGAGAAAATAATAATATAAAAAATCATTTAATTTTAAATTTTTTTATTCAAGACCTTACATTTACTTTTTTGAAAAGTTTTCCTTAAAAAAACCATTTCATAAAAATCCAACTTGTAACCCAAATTAATATTATAAAATGAACATTTCATAATTAGAGAATTTAAAATATTATTAATTAACTTAAATATAAATTTAATACTGGATAATAAATAATATAAACATAATTATAGAAACAATAATGCAATTGTAATAAAACCCTCAATATATGTATATTAGAAAGAAAAGCATATAATATACCATACGATATACCTAGTACTGCTAGATAATGGACAATATTACTGAACATCACCAGATAGTAAAAATATACAAAGAAATCAATGTCATGAAGGAGTGACACATAACTCATAATTATTTCGAGAGAATGACACAAAACTCAGTCATCATTCTTTTATATCAGGACAATTTATTATCTTATGGTTATAAGGAAATGGCACACAACTCAATCATTACTCTGAGATAATGCTATACAACTTAAACTTCATTCTCATTTCACGACTATACATAGAGGATGCATTTGGTAAGCAGGATAGTCGGATTGGATTGGATATGTCAGGATCAGACTGAATCAAATAGAAAAGATATAGTTCAATCATATATTTAGTACAATCCCGAATAGAATACTAGATTAGTTATCATGTATTTGGTGCAACCTCGGACTGGAATGCACTATACTATAATCATTTCAAATAAATGCTTCTAAAAATAAAAATAATAAATTATGCATTTATATTTACAAAAAAAAAAATATGAAATTATATTTATGCCCACAATAATAATAAATATATTGTTTTAAGAACTCATATTAAATTAAATTATAATATGGTTAACCATAAATAATAATAATATAAAAATAAAAATACTTAACATTATATTTACAAATGTAAATATATATATATATATATTTACAGATAAATTTTTAATTTTTATTTACATCCACAAATTATGTTAATATATTGTTTAAAAATTCAAATTAAATTATAACATGGTAAGCTATAACTAACAAGAAATTTAAAATAAGAAAACTTAACGTTATATCCATCTTCATTTTATACCTATATACATATATATATATATATATATGTATATATATATTATATGTTGAATTTTATTTACACATATATATATATATATATTATATGTTGAATTTTATTTAACTAATTTACTTATACAACCAATAACTAAATATGCCCATCGATAATACTTCAATTAAACAACCTAATATGAAACCATTAATCCACTCATTGTTCAAGTGAGCACGTGTATGTGTATGGTGGTAGTCCGTACAGGTTCATTTATTGGTTTTGACTCAATGAGATTCTTCATCAATCATGCAACATACTCAATATATGCAATTCCAGCTTTTTCAATTGTATGATATAATTTATATAAATTATTTTTTAATACATTCACTTGCTAATAACATTCAGGCATAAATTATACATTATTGGTTGTCTACTTTAAACACAGCATAGGCTGCATTTTTTGTCATTCAATATTTCTACATGTAATGATAAATGATAATATAGCATATCATAACATGATAAAATAACTATAAAAAAAACATATAATATCTTACTCATTCAAATGCATAATAATATAATAAAACATAACATATTATTATAAATATGTCTCCAAATACATAATAATTAACTAACAACCATTAACATATAATATATGTCCATAAGTTTTAAAATAAAATGTTCATAAATGTCATCCTATCAAACATAAATATAAGTATATAATCCATAATATGACTTGTTTAATTATATAAAAATCCAATAGCAAATTCAATCTTCTCCAGATCAGTTTCAATTATTTTTAAAACCTCCACATTTGATGGGTCCAATCTCATTACCTTTGAGGTTCCAATCTCATTACCTTTGAGGTTTTAAGGTTATCAGTAACAAAGAACTCCAATCTTTTAAGTTCTTCAGCTAAGTACTTTGAATAATTAGCTCAAATTTATTATACTTCTCCGCTAATTGATTGAATAATTGAGATTCTACCTCATCAAATCCTTTTGCAAGGTCATCCATCTTATCTAATCTACATTTTCTTTTACTTCTTGCTTAGGATTGTGTATTAAGTTCATTAGATATGGTTTCATTCACAGACATTAAAGAAGGTGAAATATCAACCTCAATGTGTTCATGTTGACCCTCCATAAGAATATCATCAACCATATCATGAACAGTTTGTACTCCAATTCCAGTTGCATGGTCCCTCCCAAATATGTTTGCAAGCTTCTTATATATCAGAAAATGTTTACCTTTCCAACTTCCAACATTTTTATTACCCTAAAACAAGAAAAGAAAAATATTTATTATGTATAACTACTAATCTAGTTTAACAAAGTAAACACTATAAGAATTCAAAACCTGCATATATGAGTTTCAAGCTTCATCACTATCAACCTCCACACATTTAAGCGAGTCGTTCCATCCAAAACTACTCTTGTTTAACGTATTAAATATTATATATATTGTTTCTTCCACTTTTTCAACTTTGACTCGATATATGGAGTAGCTTTCAAACTCGATTGAGGATACATCTAAGACAATTTTCTCTTAATCATACCCATTGTTCTAGTTTTGAATGTTCCAGTGTTATATCGTTGTTCAAGAACTACAATATCTTCTAAAATATTTAGCAAAGCTTCTTCCTTAACCTTACTCCGTATACACCTATTAACTTTCTTGATCACTACTAGTATCTCCAATTTTTTTGCAATTCAACTATACTAATTAAATTGTCATAATATCAACTGCTAGCATAAAAACACAATAAATATACCATGAATTTGAAAATTATTCCCACACTAAACAAAACATAAAAGCACAATAATTATGAAGATATAAAATTTAAGTATTTTATTTTATAAAAGTATTATTAAAATATAGTAAGATCCAAAACAACACATGCAATGATAGCTACAATAGGAATGAAAAAAAAATTGCTTTACAATAATTGACTAACGACCATAACAATTTCTCCACTTATCAAATATCTATCTAAATAACCCATCTTTTCACATCGTCCACTGATTTGAGGAAGCAATTGATCTAATAATATCATCATTTATTTCGTTTTCATTATCTTCATTACTATTGAACTCCATTCCGGAGGATCAACTGACATCTCTCTTCTTATTAGATTATGTATAAGATAACATGCTGTAAGAATCTTAATTTATGTTTTTATTGGATGGAAAGATAGATTTCTTAAAATTCTCCAATGCTTTTTAAGAACTCCAAAGCATCTTTCTATGATATTTTTTACAAATGCATGCTTCATGTTAAAATATTCTTTACAATTTAGGGATGTACAACCATTTTTCCATTCTGAAAGGTTATATCATATTACTTTATATGGTGCAATAAATCCTTCACCATTAGTATATCTAACATCTACTAGATAATAACAACCTAAAAATTCAAAATTAATTCCTATTAATTTATGTAATTAGGTATCATGACTAAAAATTAAAGTTTTAGAACTAATCTTACCAGTAGGTACTACTTATTGCATCTTGTAATACTTTTGCATCCGAGACTGATTCTTCCCAACCAGGTAATACGAATATGAATTCCATATTCCGGTTATATACACCTAGTACATTCGTGGTTATCTCACCCTTCTTTGTTCGATATCTTGGTTTATTTATCTCAAATATATTCACCTTAATATAAGTTTCATCTAATGCTCCTAAACAATTCTATGTCATAAACAAAATTAACAAGGTAAGAGAATATTACAAACAAGCTAATTATAATCCATAAGCTTAAACTAATCCATAAATATACATTAAACATTTTACATCTATTGTGTATACAATTATCCGATATAAGGTGTGGATGTCTTAGTAAACTAGTTAGAAAGGACATACGTATAACTTTCCTTGGGAGTATTTGATTCCTAAAACCAACATTGTTTTTATAATGTCATGATGCGTATATTACATAAGCAAAACCATCATAAAATACATACAAAAGGATTCTAATTCTAAGTAGTTGGCAAATAATAAGAACGCATCAATCTTTCTTTGGTCCATATCTAAGACACTGAAAAGAAGAAAAGCAAATAAAACTAAATTAACATGTGCAATTATGCAACTATTTAGAAGAGAGGTAACAAATTAATTTAAAAAATTCTTTATTATCATGTCAAAAAACTCTTAACACCATTTGCAGAAAAAATTGCAATATATATATATATATATATTAAAAGGAATGAATAGAATGAATTCACTGCACAAGTTTCAAAAAAAACATTTATTCTTCTTGTCTTTTTCAATTTCAAAGACTTAGTAGGCCTCCATATCAGTAGACTTATAGAAACTTAGAGCAAAAGTAGAAAATCTAACCCACATCATCCCATATCTAATTGAGTCATCCCCATCCTCCCCCCCCCCCCCCCCCCCCCCCCCCCCTAAAAACAACAAAGATGAGTCAAAATAATCCCCCATGTTCTTCACTGTTTTGATATCTTAAACTAAATTATCCTAGTGAATCCCATTTAAGTCTTGCTTACAAAACACCTTCCAAGCCATTATCTTATTCTATCCTAATGAATCCCAGTAACTAACACACTCAAAATAACTAAGCCTGGGCACAGCTAATAATATAAACAGAATCACTTGAATTATATGGTACACCTTTAAAAAACAACAGTGTAGTACTTATAAAGAATTCTTTCAAAATCATATTTTCTATTTTTACCAAATAAATATTGTTTCATAACCAAAATTAATATTTAAGCCCAACCATTTATTTAAATATTCTGAATATTCCAAATTACCATTTCGTGCTAAAACATAAATACCAACAGTAAAATATATATTATCATAAAATATTTTAACCACTTGAAATATAAAACACTTAAATATGTTTAAAAATATATAATTTTTAATTTTCTTTCTCTAAATCAATTATTTTCTTAAAAGACTAAAATATCAATTCAAATACAATGATATTTATACACTAACTTTTCCAATGTCACCTTGAGCTTATTAGAATTTAAAATTATTTAAAATTTTGTTAAAAATCACATGAAATGATACCACATATACGTAAAAGCATATATTCATATATGTATATGACAAGCATTTAAATCGAACCATATATGTATTGTACTAATATATCCAAAATCATTTAAAAATATAAATAACTCACTGATATCGCTGACGTCAATTTCTACTCCTTTGCAAGGTCACCTTTAAACTCCGGACAGGTGACTATAATGTAATAAAATATCCTTTAGACTCCAAAAATTGGATTCAAGACATTGTTGCGTACCAAATCTCTTAAAATACTTTATATAACTTTAATATTATATAAATTAGATACCGAATGATCCAATTATACAGCGAACCTTTAAAATTTAGTATCCAAAATTGATATTTTTCATCAAAAGGCTAATTTATGAAATTCAACCTTCCAATGGGTCTATTAACATTTAATTATGCAAAACCAACACCAATTTGATCCTAAATTGTTTAAACACAATCCAATTTTATCCGGTATTTAACTAATTGAGTTAAAAATGAAAATATTCAAACGATGTTTAAAATTCAAAAATTATATGTCAATCAAAAGCTTGTGGGATAAGTAATAAGATGGTAACCTCACCTGGTTTAAAAACTTTGCGAGTGATAGGAAAATGCAAGAAAAGATTCAGTCAACTGAATATTGATAAATCTTCCAAATTGTTAGGAATTTCGAAAAACAGATGCCAAATTCAAGCTCAGAATGTTTAAAATAAGGAGGAAAGAGGTTTGGATTAGACTGAAAAGGCCAAAAAAATGGAGATATTGTCGAAAAATTGCTAACCACTATTGCCGATGTTGGAGGCCTAATATAGGCTTGTCTGGAGATGTCTAACCATGGGATTTGAGTGGTTGGAGGAAAATTCCTTAGGCTTTCTAAGGATCAGGAGTGTGTAACAAAATTGAGTTGAAAAAATGGTGAAAAATGGCAAAACTAATATGCTAGTGATGGGTAACAAGGCGGATTAGGTTAGTTCAAAAAAAAATCTGTCATGAAGGGTTTTGGGATAAAAATGTATTTTTTTATTTACTTAATGAATGACACACCTTCCTGTGTATATAAGAATAAAAGCTTAGATTGCTTAGGACATAAATAAAATATTGATATTGAAAACTTATTAAAATCATAATTTTTTAATCATAACTCAGAGTTAGGTATGCTACCATTCTACGACCTCATATATACAAGCTTTACATTATGATGTACTAGTCAAAAATTTAAAATTTTAGACTATACAAAAATTCAAACCTATGACTTATTTATGATTTACTTGGTCAAAACTTCAAAGTCTAGGTGTTTAATTATGATTTATTTTCCATTTTGGAAAAAAAAAAATTCAATTTGACACAAAAAATAAACCATTCAAAATGAAAAATAAAAATTAGAGCAAAAAAACAAAAGGGAGGCCATTTTCCGTTTTTGAAAAAAATTTCCATTTTTCCATTTTGATCCATTCTAATTGATTTTTCGATTTTTGGCCTTTATTTTAGTTTATTAAATTAATGGTCTAATTTTTTTTCAATTTTTTTTAAAAAAATTATTTTTGGTTTAATTTTTATTTTGGTATTTAAATCTATTTTTAAATTTTTTTTGGTAAAAATATTTTGTTAAACCGAAAATTCTAATTTTATCTTAATTTTTATTTTTCAGTATAATTTTAGATCCAAAAATATTCAATTATAATTATGAATATTTTAATTTAAATAAATAAAGAATGAATACAATTTTCAGAATAAAAAAACCATAAATTTGAAATGCAAAAAATAAGAAACATATTTTTTCAAAAAAATTTAAATTACTTTTTAATTTTTGGTCTAATTTTTATTTTGATATTTTGGTCTTTTTTGTGTTTTTAGTTTGGGAATAAAAAATTATTTTTAATTTTTAGCCTAATAAAATTATTTTTATTGGACCAAAAATTACAATTTTATTTTAATTTGTATTTATTGGTCTAATTTTAAATTAAAAAAATATTTAATTATGATTGTAGGTACTTTAATTTAAACAAAACCGAAATGGATACAATTTTTCAAATAAAAAACTATAAATATAAAATGAAAATATAATAAATGTATTTTTTAATTTTTTAAAAAATATTTTTTTTATTTTTAAAAAATAATTATAATACCAGTTAATTTTAACACTATTGTTATTTTAGGATACCAATTTATAATGATTTTGAAACTTCAATGTCCAATTGGCCCAAATCAAAAGCTTAAGCCTGAAATTTGTATAAATCAAATGTTTAAAGATAAAATCATATAAATCTGAAACTTCAAATACTAAAATATAATTTATCTTAAAATTTATTTTTTCTTTATAATTTGAGAATCACTAAAAAATTTACTTAAAAAAAATATTGTTACGAATTAAAACTAGCCATATATAAGTTGAGTTAAAACCCTAGTTCTTAAAGTTTGATTGATTATTTTTGGATTGAAATTTTCTATCCCATTTTTTTATGTCCAATTCTATCTCACCATTTATATTATAACACCGACTCATTCAATACTTTTCTATTTCTTCATTACTTAGTCACTCCGTCAGTTTACTCATTCTAGTTTCTACCTCTCCTTCATATTGGTGTTTTTTTTCTTTTTCCCTTTTCTTTTTTTTTTGGTGGGGGCTAAAGTGCTTCAAGGAATCTAAGAAGAATCCCAACAACAAAAATCAATAGATGATGAAATAAATAAATAAAATCTAGTTTTCTTTCTTTCATTCAATCCAAAAATAATGAAAAACAAATCTAGCAATGGTATTGCAGAGAAATTCTCTAGCTGTTCAAAAATCCAAATTTCATCTTCCATTTTTACTTCACCCTTCTCCATGTTTTTTTCCATCATTTTTTCCCTTGGCTTGTCAAACTCTTTCATTCCCTATTTTCATTAAAGGATGAACTCGTTTTATCCTTTGAAATACACAATGATGCTGTTACATGGGACCTTTTTTTAGTCATTCATAGTTTTGCTTTTGTGAATCAATCATAAGGTTTCTCAACCTTAAACTGATGGAGCTTCAATTTCAATATGAGCAATAGAAGAGTTTTAGTGAGAGTTAAAATATATACATATATATATATATATATATTTAATTTTTAAAAAATAAAATTTTTTAAATGAGATATTATATTAATAGTTTAACAGAATTGAAGACAAAGAGCAAGAATACAAATCCCATTCTGTTACTTTAAAATATACTGATATTATATGTACATATAATTTAAAACAAATAACATTTTAGACTATACCAATATTTCTAAATACAATAAAAAAGAACATATTTCTAAATTTCAAAATAATATATATATATATATATATATATTTTTTTTTTTGAAACCATATATATATAGATATATAGATATATACTTTAGCAACTTGATGAGCTTGTCGGTTTTGTCAGTGCGATCACAATGTTAATACAAATCTGTTTTTCAACAAGGATAAAGAAGGCTTAACACCATTAGTGAAGTGGACATAATTAAACATAACTGATAAGGAATAGCATTTCAGTTTGCCTGATTAGACCCCACGCCATAAGTAAAACTGGAAACTACTACACACTGAAACTGCTGCACATTACAAGCCATTCATATATGTACAGGAAACCACAAGCCTTTCTGCAATCCAAAATCTTTGTTGTGTATTATACTTATACATGAATATACACATATGCAATGATGCAAAATTACAAAGTATATACAAAAAAGCGATCGACAAATTTCTTTCTGGGGGAGATTGACCTTATCATGAATTAATTAATTAGGACCCCAACAGCTCAAGTACATGATCGTACGGAGAGACTCCTCAGCCTGCTTAAGCCTCTCACTGTTAGCAGCCTTGAAAGCGGTTGAATCAATAGCTCCAGAGAAACGCCTGGCTTGCTTTGAAGAAGAAGAACAAGAAGAAGCTGAATCTCTGAGTGTCTTAGCGGTGGAATCGCACTTGGAAGCTTGCTCTTTCATCCCAACCATAACCCTCAACCCAGCCTGGTACAATACTCTGCCAACGTACCTCAAGCTCATAGATATGCCACAGATTAATCTCCAAGTTCTCAACACAAAACCCAATTCACAAAATGCTTGATTTTCAGTGCCAAATGCTTTTCAAATCGATTTTTTAAGCTAATATTTATGTCTCTGCACAAATATATATAGTCTATATAAAGCAGCCCAAGATTGCTGAAAACCTGGGGCTTTTTACAAGCGGATAAGTGGGAAACGATCGGCTACGAGTCCATGGATAAAATATTATTTTATAACGGACTTTGTTTAGATGATGAAAATGAAATGAAAACAGGGGGCAGAGGAGGCTCATCCTGTGGGTGGTGGTGGACACGTGTTCCAATCGTAGATGGTTTAGATCCGGATAGAGACATTCGTTAGGAATTTTTTATTTTTTTAATATGTTTTGCTTCTGGATAATTCTCATACACGTAGGAGTGAGATATTTTTTCAATGGAACCTCATCGAAAATGCAGATTTTTTTATTTTTTTTGAAAAAAAGAAAGCTCAATTTGACATATTTGTTTGTTTTACTCTTATCCTCTTACGGTTTAATTATTTAAATTTTTTGGTGAAGTTACGGAAAAGCAAAGGAAACTTTTTTTTTTTTTTTTCCCATGGTATTAATAATTACAACTAGTAGCCGAGTAGGTATCGCAGATTCCCATCTTTTTCATATATTCTTCTCCAAGTGAGTAATTATCTCTTTTTTATTATATAAAAATGAGTGATTATCTTTTCAGTAATTATCAAATATAAAGCTTCGAGATTCAGAGGTGTCCATTTCTTTGCTTTTTTAGCAAAACTTTTCTCCTTTTGCAATGCCATTCAATCTTTAATTATATCTTTTTAGAACTTCTTTGATAATTTTCAATTTTTTCATTCTTTCGAACCATTTGAAAATTAAGAAACTTTTCAATATACACTGAATTATTTGAGGTAGATTCTCACGTATTCCACATGGCTAATCTAGTGTAGCCATGTGTACCATTTATTGGATGCTAGATTAAGTACAAAATGAAATGCACACCTTTTTTCCAAGCCCCCAAAAAAAAAAAAAAAAAAAAAAAAAAGAAAGAAATGCATACCTTTTTTTTTCATCTACCACCTCCATCGCATATTGTCTCGTAGGTCCATTATATTCTTGTTCCCTCTCAATCTCAAATTTATTAACAAATTCAGTCTCTTCTTTCCTACAACTTAATTTTTTACATTTTTTTTTCTTTTTACAATTCAAAATCAATTCATCTCAATCACAATCTTGAAAACAATGGACTTTATAAATATACATAAATATATACATATATGTATTAATCATTTTCATTATTTATTTACAGAATAGCTGCTCCTATTCCAGTCGTACCATTAATATTTTTCACATATATTTAATATTACAAATTAATCTCATTATATTTCAAATATTTATGATATAGAATCATAAATTTATGATTAGTTTGCACCTAGAGACGGAGCTATAAAGAGGCTGGGGTGGACTAATTAAAAATAGAAAAGGAGAGGAAACAAAACAATAAAATGAAGAGTGAGAAATATAAAAGGAAAGAAAAGAGGTACATTCAATTAATAAATATTTTGTAATTTACTGGGTAATATTTTTATTTTCTAAATAAAGTTTGAGAGGAAAATAAAAGTTTGAAGTGGCTTATTTGGAGGAAAATAAAAATGAAAATGTGGAGAGTGAAGATTATGTACTTTTATCTATTCTTTTAAAATTAAAATAATTTCATATTAAAATTATTAATTATTAATTGCATTTACTATTTTGGTGCTGAATTTAAGGTTAAATGATGATTTAGAAGATGTTTTTTGCTAATATGGATGATTTAGTTATTATTTTATTACTATAATAAATATAAAATTCAAAGTTGATTTGAGTGTTAGCATTTGATATTTTTTTTGGTTATACTTTGTTTGTATTAGCTTTTTTTTTTTTTTTCTTTTATGCCTTTTATTTTTTAAAATTAATATATCATAGAAATATAATTGATAGGTAAGATTTTTTTATATCTCCCTCTAACTAGATATATTTTTACTTTACATTTACATCTAGTTCATCTCTTTTTCTTTTTATTTATTTATTTATTTAATTTTAATCTAATCACCCGTAAAGTCAAATCTTGGCTACATCCTTGAAAAAAAAAATGATAATTGTTTTGGGCAATGAATAATTATTGGTGATATCACTTTCTTTTTCCTTTTTCTTATTGGAAGTGATATGACTTTTTATATAACTGGATTCTATTGACGTTTTTAATTTGAAAATTTTAAATAAGTTATACCACTACACAATTAAAAATTTAAATTTCTACAAAAATAATAAATTTGAATTTCTTCTCAGTTTTTACTCAAGTAACACACTCTACATCAAACTCTATATTTCCAACCTTCTTTATTCACTAAAAAACAAAAAACAAAAAACCCACCATTCAAATAAGCAAAATCATAATATATGTACGGATAATTTTGTTATCACAATGTCTAGATAATTTTTCCATTAAAATTTTATTTTTCAACTTTTAAATTATTTTGAAGATTAAATTGTAAAATTATTTTTGAAATTCGTATGAGTTTAAAAAATATTTATTTATTTTTTAATTTTTAAATTATTTTAAAGGTTAAATCGTAAAATAATTTTTAAAATTCGAATGAATTTAAAAAATGTTCATTTTGCCTTTTTTAAAATTTTAGTATATCATCTAATTTATTTATATTATCAATAAATATTTAAATTTAAACATTGATGACATCTAAACTTAATAAAAAAAAATCCTGGTAAAAAATCCATTTTGCTGTTCTGATGAGATATTAACAACGTATATATTATATTTCTTTTTTCGTTTATTGTAATTTAATATTCTTTCATTTGGGCTATTCTTTTATTTGGGTGAGATGCATTTTAGGCTTTTAATTTTAAATGTTGCAATTTAAAACTTTTAAATTTTAATTTATTGCATTCTGGTCCGTTTTGATTGATGTGGTTAATGAATGTTTCCCTCGTTCATATCAAACTATTTAATTTTAAATTATTACAACTTAGGTTTTCCATTTTTTATATTTTTATTTTTTACTGCTCTTTAATTTAATAAGTTTCTCATTATCGTTTTTAGTGAAAAATTTTAATTGTACCGAAATATAACTGAAGCTCTATGGTTTAAATTATATTCACTATTAATGATGATTATCATTTCAAATAATAAATTTTTATTAAAATATTTAATTTTATTATATTTTACATTAAAATTTTAAAAATTAATTTTTTATAGTTGTAATTTAAATTACTAAATAATATATATAAATATTATATATCATTCATCAACAATAATAAATAATACTTTTTTAAATTACAAATAAATTTAAAGGTCAAAAATGCATTTTAATCACACTTAGACGATTCTAAATTGCAATTATCCTCTTTTGCAATTTCTTTTTTTTCTTTTTTATAAAATACTAAAATGAACCCGTCCGACGTGGCATTCAATGGCTCTCCATGGGCAAAGCTCGAATGAGTATCCTCACCCGACCCATGTATCCCATAAGAGAGCTTCGCTAACCGGTCCGCAGCAGAGGACCGTTGGGGTGAGTTCCCATTTTTCCACCCACCAAATCCTACTCTCTCACTGTACCCACTCCCATCCAAGCTCCTCCTACAATCTCCGCCGTCCACTCCACGCTCCTTTTCATGGACCTGTCAATTCCCGCCATGGATCTGTTTCTCTCGTCTTCCAATTGCTCAACGGTTCGATTCGCTAACCTCTACTACCGTTCCCCTGCGCCTCTCCGTAGACGAACTTTTGCCGTGAGGTTTCTCTCTTCTTCCCGATCCCTTCGCTCCCACCGAATCTCCTCCCTGCGTTTTGGGGATTCCAATTCCCGGTTTTCGTGACGCTCGATTCTGTTGCAGGTCCACTGCTCTGCCATTTCCCAACCATAAAGCCAAGTATTTTCGAGAGCTCCAGGCTGCTGTGGATGTGGTGGAGAGAGCTTGTCGTCTTTGTCTTGACGTAATCTCTTCTGTCCTTCTCTTTCAGTTTCTTTTTCTCTGTTTGTTTGCCGAGAAAATCTTAGAAACTGAATATTTGGCAATGATACATGTATCCATGCGCATTACTAGTATCTGAAACTTTTTATTTCAGGTAAAATCATCCTTGTCTGCAAAAAGTGATGGACGGATTGTCGAGAAGAACGACCAGACGCCAGTCACGGTTGCGGATTTTGGTGTGCAGGCTCTGGTCAGTTTGGGTAATTAATCCCTCCGTTTCAAATTTATTAGCCTTTCTTTAGTGAATTTATTTTCTTGGTTAATAGGTTTGTTTTCTCTGGATGAGATTAGCCACCTGCATTGGTTTTATTTGTTGGATATAAAAGTTAGATAATTACATAAGAAGTCCTTGTATAATTTCATTGCGCTTTGCTAACATAATGCTTATAAATGTATTAGGAATCAAACTTTTACCCATATTGCTCTTGTGCTTGTGGTTACAGAACTGGGTAAACTGTTCCCCTCAATTCCTTTGGTCGCCGAAGAAGACTCTGCTTTCGTACGTTCAAATAACCTAGTAGAACCTGTTGTAAATGCAGTAACTGGTTGCTTGAGCTCTATAGATAAGTCAAGGACAGAAGCTGATGTATTGGAAGCAATTGATAGAGGTGGAAAGGATGCTTTTGTGTTTTGTACTAAGCCAGCCACATATTGGGTGGGTCTAAGTAACCCTTTAAACTAAGTTTGAGGAAAAGAGAAGGTTAATAGTTAACCTCCATTGTATATATATATATATATATATTTTTTTTTTTTTGGTATAGTTTTTATAACTTTGGATGATTGTCTCTAGACTGAGTAAATGGACCACCGTGATTACGACTGAATGAATTAAGATTGCTCTCTGCTTAGATGAATTGGGAATTTCCTCTCTTCCTTTTATTTTACCTTTATAAATATTGTTGTAGTATAACATTATTTCTTTATAAATAAAAATTTTCCAATGACTTTATGATTAGACCTGTAATTTTGACAATCTAAGCTGAGCCCACAAGGTCTTATGCAGGTACTAGATCCAATTGATGGCACACGAGGGTTTCTAAAAGGAACTGAGGCCTTATATGTGGTACTGCTAATTTAGATGCTTAAATTGCTGCATATCTACTGAATATTTCTTAACTTTTTGTAAATGAATTACCTCTAGAGTACAAATGAATTTGAGGTTGCTTAACTTTGCCCATGTTTAATCCATCTTAAACAATGCCTTTGTTAGATTAAAGTACTGAAGGTTCGGCATAAATGGTGATATTGCTAGAATATATTCTTGACTTCTCTCTACTAAAAAGTAAGATTAAATAATTTTGTTGGAGTTATAATTCCACTCATTGATAGAATGAAGAATAATTTTGGTTGAATCCTGTTTGGTTTGCTGCATGGTTCAATTGCTTGATATAAAAAGTAATCATGCTATTAAAGACCGGGCATGACATGCAATCGTTAAACTTTGTGAGGCTTGCCTTACAATATTCTATTTGGGAAAGGAAAGATAAATTGTTGAATTGATAAGAAGTTAGATATGGCATATCATTCATGTATCATGATTTATGAGATTTCTATCTCTATTTATGTTTTTCTTCTACGAACAAAATAAGTTAGATTCTCTATTATAATTTGAATAGTTAAACAGTTAGAATAAGTAAGACTTCGTTATTTTTGTGGTGGTAATAGTATTCCTCGTGTGCAATATCCAGGAATCAAGTATCAAGCATTTAAAGTTGGCCCAAAATGGATTTGATTTTGAAATTCTAATAGAAGTGAGAAAATAGTACTGCTTTTGATTTTTTAGAAGGGGCAACTTGAAATGAGAATGTTTAAAGCAAAGGACAGGGAACAAGACCTATATACACTACAGCTGCAAGAATCTAAAGCTTTCCATCTAGCTAGACATGTGCGAGTCCTCAGTCCTCATAGCTGGAACTTATGTGCTGCTTACTTATAACTGGAAATAGTCTAGCCTGTGGGGAGGTCCTATATAATGGACAGCTCTAATTTAAGAAAATTCCTTAATATGCAATCCATAAAACAAATTGTGTTCTGTGATGATTATGGTTATTAAATATTTATCTGATTTGGGAACAAAGGAAACTGGAAAATGTGGGGCTGCTTGTTTTAAGCAAAACATATTAAGACATTTTTATTTGTATGCTGTTGCATAAAAGGTCCAAAGTAATAAAGCTAGTTTCTTGCTTGAAGGAGATAGTTTTATGTCTCAATTTTTTATTCTTGCTTCCTGCTTTTCTTCTATTTTTGAAGGTATGCCCTGAATCTGCACTGTAGGTAGGTTTGGCTCTTGTAGTTGATGGAGAGATTGTTTTAGCTGTTATGGGCTGCCCCAACTGGAAGGAAGATTTGAGGAATAAATCCATCTCTGAGGTCCAGGGATATAAGAACATTCTATCTGAATCAGGGATTGTTATGGTTGCTCACCTTGGCTGTGGCACATGGGCAAGACGTTTAATATTTGAGCGGCAAGACACAATCAATGTGCCTCATAGTTGGACGAGATGCTGTGTCGACCACTATTCCTTAGTACATGAGGCACGCTTTTGTATTCCAGAGAGCCAAACATGGGATTCTTTGCCAATCTCAGCCCTATTTAATGCAACAACTGATGCCAATAGTATTGGGGACAATCAAATTCTTCTTTTGCCACAATGTTGTGGGAGGTGCACTCTAATTTCAAATAGAATATATTTTCCTGTTAATATGCTTGTTGCAATAAGTTTTGGGATGGTTACTTAATGTTGGATTTGTTCTGTCTGTTCACCAATTCAATAGATCTAGGAGAAATCATGGACTGCATTGCATACCAGTGTCAACCATAATTTGCTGGCCTGCTTTTATGGCATTATGGGACTTCTTGGGCTAATTATTATCCTATTTAGTCATGACCATTTTGTGTGATGGTATTACCAGTGTACATTTATGGCTTATCTTTTGTCATGCTGCAACTTTGTGATCTGTTGCAAGTTACATTTTATACTCTGTAATGGTCATTTCTTTCAAAAGAAGGGAGTAATACATGCTTTCCTAAGCTTGTTTTGAACTTGGGTGTTCTCCTTTTTGCAGTCTGGTAGGTTGTCAACTCTGTGTTTTGTTGGCTCGATATACATAGGTGGGTCTATCGGACAACCTAACCTTTTAAAATTGATGGTAACTTAACATAGGTCTCATTTGCTAGACCTCCCTTGCATTCTTATTTAGGGATTGGTTTTGGCATTTATGTGTTTTGTGCTCTTGTTGCTGTAACAATAATAAAAACAATCTTATTATAACTTGAATTTCTTCCTCTGCCACCCTTTCCTATCCACGATTAGATTTGTCGACCTATGAAATATGTAAGTATCACTATGGAGGTTATCTTTTGTTCCCTTTTTCAAAGTAATAAATAGATTTATACAAGAATCTAAGAATACTTTAAAGAGTACAATAATTTGAATCTGTGGAGTCCTTGGCTGGCCTTTGGAGCAGCTATTGTAAGGAAGAATACTGATCTTAATTCCTCATGGACTTTGAAGTCCTTGTCTGGCCTCTGGAGCACCTACTGTGTGGAAAAATACTGATCGTAATACATCAAGGACTTGAGCTTCACTTAGAATGTGTTACCTGTGTAATTGTTAAGGTGTCTAGACAATGCATAAGCCATGTGCATTTGCTAGATCATGAAATACCTGGGCTACACCATGTTGATTAGACTCTGATGTGAGTTTTGGGTATATGTTTAAGTTGAAGTTTTGGATTTGTTTGTTTTCTAAAGTCTTCCGTATATTTGGAGTGTCAGTTAGGCATATACTTATCAACATCCAAGCTCCAGACGTGGGGGTATCATGAGGTAAAAGAGTAAAAATAGTAGACGATGGACATGTACTTTACTTTTTCATATTTGGAATCCTGCCTGGACAGAAAGAAGGCATCTCACATAGCCATGCAAAATACTCACTGTTTTCATAATAGGAGGTTTCTGTAGAATTCCTTGGAAAGCCTTCTTTTCAGTTATTGAAATAGTTTCTGTTTCCAAATTTCTTTTATTATGAAGATGTTTTTTACTTTTCTCATCTCACATGGCCATGCAAAATATTTTCTGCATGATATATTATTTTATGTTACTATAGCTATATTGTTGCCAAGCTTTAGAGTATGTGTTTATTTTTCACTTTTGGATTGTTGTAATGCTTACATGTTATACGTTAATCTTTATGCGTGCAGCTTATGCAAGTATTTAATGGTGGCTTCAGGTAGGGCTTCAGTTTTCATTCTCCGCACAAGAGATGAAAAAACTATTAAGGTAACACGTTGATTTTGTCCTAGACAATCGTGGAATCAAAAGTTGCAGCAGTATGACTTAATTCTTCAGCTTATTATAATGTAGGCTTGGGATCATGCTGCTGGCATTATATGTGTGCATGAAGCAGGAGGACAGGTAATTCCCATTTATTGCTTTCCATGTATTGGCTTATTTATCATTTTTTATCTGTTGAAGTTTTCTAATATTCATGATTTAACGTGAATTTTCTAAGTTGGATGATTGAAAATACTTAAAATCTTTGAATAAGTTGAGCTACTCAAAATTCAAATGAAAAACCAAAATGTTACACGAACAAGACAAACATAATAAGCATTTGGCTTTGTTACTGCTTCTGTCATCTAGAAAGTGTGTTTCACAATATTAGGAAGCTAGGTTGCTAAAAATATTTGAGATATTATTTGGGATTAATAAGAGATCTTCAAGATCTAAGTATGAATGTCAGTATGTTATGAACGATTCAAAATATTGGTAAAGGGTTTTATGGTAGTTCTTACAACTGTGCAGTTTTATGATTTTACAAATCCTCCTCAACTTTGCCTATTTGGTGATATTTGCATATTATCATTTGTTTGCAAAATAAGGATCATAATCATGCCTGAAAGAAAAGACAGTGAGCTCCAACTAAGAAATAGATGTATGACAGGGAGCTCCAAGTAAGAAATAGATGTACTTTGAAGCTTTTGTAGACTGCAAACTGAAGAAAATTTTACGAATTTGGATATTGTTGAAGCTACTGCCTCTACAATTATTGGTTTCCTATAACCTGATGCTCATTTAGTGTTAACAGCATGTTGAAACTGATATTCTTTTTTGCATACATTTGTCTTACCTCATCCAAGAATCACAATTCTTGCAGGAAAGTAATAACATATAAAATTAAAAACTACAGTATTGGTAGAGTTGAAATTGATAATCCAAATTAATGTAATTTGTAAATGTCATACATAAAAATTTTAATACTTCTAGAGTTGTGCCGGTGATGCTTTTACAAATTCGAAATGACTATGTGTTTTCTATCATAAACTTTCTCATCTAAGGATTTGTCCCACGCAAGCAGGTGAGTGACTGGGAGGGGTATCAAATTGATCTCACAGCAGATCAAACTGAACGGAGGATTATATTCCCTTTGGGTGGTGTTCTTGTGACTAATGGCACCTTACACAATCAGATTATAGAGATCATTTATCGTGTTTGACCATTTGATCACAGAATTTTGTTTTATCTAGGTACCCTTTTTCCTTGAGGATAAAAAGAGATGAGTGCAATTCTTGAAATTGGATTTTTTTGAGTTCACATGGAATTCACACAACATTATTTGATCTTATACTTGGTCACTGTAGTCAGCTAATATGACCTTACACAATTCTTTTTCCAGCTACTGCAACCCAACAGTGCATTCAGCTGGGTAAAAAAGGAATCATTTTGAATAGATTTGGAGTTGCTTGGAATATTTGCTTCGGAACAAATGTTGTAGATCCGTAATAGTCTTCTTTACTGTGGTTTCGTTTTCTTTCTTTTAGCCTATTGCTAATATGCTTGTTCAGCTGAATATTCATATGTTTAACTGACATGCATGACAGAAATTTTGTCAAATGGATGGTGCAACGTTTCAATGGCTTATTGTAAGTATCTAGGGATTTTTAATGTCCTTAATTCAGTATGACAAATAGCTTATCTAGAATCTGTATTATTCCCAAAGCTTATGTCCTTTGCTACAGAGGTAAAAAAAAAAAAAAAATCCATTAATGATGTTTCAATTAACATATCAAATTGAAAGCAACAAGCAGTATTGTTGCTGCATATCACAGGGGTCATTAGAGGATTAGTCGTGAATCACGAGGCATTTGGTACCTTGATTAACTTAATTACCATATCTGCTACAATTATATGATACTATTTAACTTTTGTTGATGAAAACAGTTTGGCTATCGGATACCTGCTAGCCACACTCCCCCTCCCCTTTCGCTCTCTTTCAGGAATACAAATGTCAGTCAAAGTAAAGAAATTTTTTACATGTTTGCAACAACTCTTCCTTTTATGTGTTGTCGTTATGGTATTGTACTTAACAGGAGCATTGATGCTTGTCATGAAGACTAATAACTAGTTCTCGAGATTTTCATATCGAAATTGGTGATGGAAATGCTATAATGTGATGTGAGTAATGTTTTTATCAATGTTTGTCTTACTTTATTCCACTTGTATTGAAAGAATGGTTGATGAACTCTAAGCGAATTATTTGACTTAAAAGATTTCATTTACATTAGGTTTTCTCCATTCAAATTATCTAGCTTAGTTGAAGAAAGATTTTCCCAAGTTTGCATCTTCATCAAAGCTGAACATTTGCCCTAAATTAGCAAGAAAAACAGCTCTGTTTCGATATGTTTCCGGGGATCTATGTTACTACATTGAATGCGTGTGGGATCAACAATTAGAGTTCATACTGTGATTCTGGTTGGATCTTACTGTTTGGCTACGAAAAGCATTAGAGTAATGAGACAGATCTTGTGAGATCTTTGTTTTTTGACTTGTTCAGCTGAACAAACTGTACGGAATGAATCGTATAGTACAGTTGGCAGGAGGTGTTATAGTCGTAGTTGATGGCCAGAATACAAGCACAATTTCGTTACCTCTCTAAGAGGTTTTGACTTTTGCTATTTTTTTTAACCTCTTCAGTAGTTCGACTTTGCTCTTATTATTATTATCATTATCATTATTATTATTATTAACTTTTGATGTCTGATGGTTTGCCAAGTAATAGGGAGGTCGTGATTTACCCAAAAAAAAAAAAAAAATAGGGAGGTCATATCCTATACATGGATAATGAAATAAGCTCTTCTGGAAATTGCCAAATGTATATGGCATTGTATTCAGTCTATTAAAGTTCTTTAAGCATTTTTTTTTCCTCCCTATGGTTTAGGGAACTTTGTATGTGTATTATTCATGTTAAAATATAGAGCTTTGAGTATTTGCATATGGGAGGTCAAACCCATTTGGCTTAGTTTTTATGGGTAATATTCGAATAAATTTTCTCCAGGTGCAACTAAAAAGATGTTGGTTCAAAACTTGGTCAACTACTTTTTGAGTTTAGTTTAGCGAATACACTTTTACATGTATAATAAACCTCGTCTTTGCACTGCCAATTTGGCAAATCCAATTTATGTTCTGTAAGTCGAAGTTTTTATTTTTATTTTTTTAGTTTTTATGCTTTTAGTTTTTATTGGGTTGGGGATTCGAACTTTAATTTAGTTTCTAATATTTATTTTATGAAGTTTGTAAATATAATTATTTATTCTAAAAACTGTACAAACTTAAATTTTATTTGTGTCGAACTTCATTCCATTTCATTTTATAGGAAGGAAATATTTTCGAATCTTCATATGTAAAAAAGTGAATCTCGTAAAAAAGCGTATCGCTTATGTCGTTATTAAAAATATTAAACAATTTATCAAAATGTGCCAAAGGTCATGTGGGAAACTTTCAGTTGAAGGGAAAATTTTACTTTTAGATGCTCTGATTAATTGCTTTAATTTCTGGAGTTTGATGACTCCCGAAAGAAACTCAAAAGCCCACCATCAAGAGCCATCCATGTGTTGAAAATGCAATGGTCCTAAACTTGAAAAGTCAAACAATTTACAATCAAGAGGACCTTTCCGGTTTTCGACCAATTAGACTTTGACACCTTCTAATCTCGTGAATGAAGGTTCATCTTATCATCACTATCCAAGAGACTTTCATCAAAAAATCAATATCCAAGAGACAACCATAACCCGTCGTCATGGCCAAAGGGGTGTACGTGTCCACCGATGCTTGAATTGGACACAAACGGAATTAAATACAATAATTTACAGGAAAGTTCTTGAAATTTTGGGAAAGTGCCAGGTGTTTCTACTTACTGTCCAATTCTAACATATTATATTATTTTCCCTACATCATAGTTCCAATTTGGTGGACGAAATATGGTCTACGTCCTAATAATAATAATAATAAAATTAAAAACTTTATAAACAATTTTATAAATTTGGAAATTTTGTGCATGGGATTTCTTTTTAAAATAGTGACAATTGGAGTCCCCTTCTCACGTATTTTGGATCTCGGATCTCAAAATAGATCTAAAATATGCGTATTCTGCTAAAAAATATTAAGACGTTAGGATAGGAAGGAAATCTCATCGATTATTCAGGGTTTGTTTAACTTATCGACCAGCTAAGCTAGCTCAAAACAGAAACTAACTACATTTATAGATTATCAACCAAAATTTATGTGTTTTCTGCCTGGTCAACACTAACACGTAGGCAACTTATTTTGGATGCTGCATGCGCAAGCAGACCCTAGATTTTGGACAGGTAATTACCCTTTTGGGTATACAATGTAAGCGACAGCTTACTCTCAGTCATATTAATATATTACCAATCCCATATAATTATGGCCAGTTTTGATTAATTAAAGTAATGGGGTTTTCTCCATGCATGACACCAAGAAGGGAGACATTAACCTGAGATTATGGTCATGTTAATGTTAATCATAGAGTCTTTGCAAGCGTTAATATTTAACACCCTTTCACCAACATACACTCTAATTAATTACATGTCTTGAGTGATACTAATTGTCATGCTATGAGTTAATTGATTTAAAGGAGTTATTGGTTTCTCTCTACGAACATTTCTAATATCTTCAAAATATCAATTCATCAAAGTAAAGATCCATGTGTTATCATTTAATCATCTCTTTATTGATAGATTAAATAAAATAAAATAAATCTCAGTCTCTTTCTTAGAGATTGATTGCTTGATTGGATGTGTTTTTAATTACGAAATTCAAATTATGTGTAGTTAATGAGGAGGTGAAAAAGACATACAAGCAAACTAAAGTGAGGGCAAAACATTAAATTAAAAAATGCTGGGGGCAAGGCTGGGTAAAAAATCATATATATGATTAAAATAATATTTGACCATATACCTTTTAATTGTTAGATAAAAAGTGAATGAGACACTTTTAAACAAGATTTCCAATGCCAATTAACAATATCTTCGCGAATTGACCTTCACAATAGCTATATTTAATGTTGCCCTTCATAATCAATGACCAAATTTATTAAAAAATAATATATATATATATATATATATATGTACGCATATATATTGGGCAGCTAGCTTTAGAAAGTGAATGCTGCAAGCTGGATTACACCTGCCCCCAATTGAGGTTTATTTTCGTAATTTACTAATAGGTACTTTTTTTTTTTTTTTTTTATGATGCTAATAGCGACAATTAATTCTTTAGTTAATTAAGTTCAGATACCATAAGCTTCTTTAATTTTTTTTTTCTTGTAACATCTAAGCTGTTTGAATTACCAAAATTCTTCCAGAACTACTCTTTTTTTTTTTTTCTTTAATCATTCTAATAGGTACTGATTTGTTCCTTAATGAATTAATTTCAGATACCATAAGCTTCTTTAATTTTTTTTTATTTTCCTTTCTTGAACGCCAAGCCTTCCAGAACAGATGGCATGTCCGGGAAAGTATTCAAATAAAATATATGCATAAAATTCTTTCAAAGCTTAATCCGATCGAGTTCACAGAAAACTTGTTGATTCATGATTTCGTAATATCATTAATGAATTAATTAAATCCTATTTAACGCAGTCTTAGCAAAAATAATAATAATAACAGGCAGAGGAAATAAAATACAATATATGATAGACTCGTACGTCAAGAATGCAGAGACTTGATTCGTTTGAGAGAGAAGACATGAGACGTCAGACTTCACAGACGTGGGAGGCTGTGGATGGCCCGACAAGACTACTAGGTTTTCAATGTCGTGGGCCCTACTTAGTTACGTCTTGCATGGCGACACGTATTAGTTGTAGAACCACGTAATCATTTGTGTTAGGTTTTTTTAAACATTGGAATTAAAGGATCGTACAATGGAGATAGTCATGCATGCATATTATATTTATTATTAATTATAAATATTGTTTATTCAATCATTATATTAGTTTTCACGAAAGCTCAATGGCCAATGGTAATGCACGTTAGTTCTGTTTTCATTGTGTATAAATGGTTGAGACTAGATAAAAACTTTTGGTGCAATCGTATCATCTTTTATCATTTTTATTAATTAAGTACACTATAAATTTAATAAATTATAATTACAGTACGAAAATATATGGATATATATAATTTTTTTAATATTTATTTGTGAATGGTTTAGTATACCATATTGTTTGTACAATGAATTTATATAAGTTTTTTTTTTTTTTTTCCTTAGCTTCTAAGTTGTGATTTGGGGTGGAATTAGGTTGAAAGCTTTTTATTTATGAATTGTGCATCATAGAATCTTTTTTAATAACAAGCAGAGAAATTAAACTTTTTTAAGTTATATAATATTTTGAAAATTGAGGTGTCACAATGATGCTTCAATTGTTGAAGAGAAAATGAATGTAACTTCAAAAAACAAAAAACAAAAAAAAAAAAAAAAAAAAAAAAAGATGAAGGTTAGGTAAGAGAAGGAAAGAACAAGTTGTGAGCATATGGGAAAAACTGAAAAAATAATTAAAAAGATGCTTACTTAAGCAAATTAAAACTTTCAATACCCGTCAATATGTAGAATATTATATAATTCTAGAGATGTAAACAATTTTTCAAAAAAAAAAAAAAAAAAAAGAATCTGCTTCTAAAAATAAAAGTTTTAGAAAAAAAATACAGAAACGATACATTGTGGACCTTTTTTTAATAGGACCTTGACAGGGCCTCATTGTTTAATGTTGCTACCAATTTGTAATCAATGACGAAAATTTACCCAAAAAATAGTCTTCAAATTCAGTTTCTATTACTTTCTTTTTTTTCCCCTTAATGTTTAGTAGAAAATGAAGAAATGAGAAGAAATGAGGTATATAATTGTCAAAATATGGTTATATTTTTGGTTCCATTCGATGTTGGTCAGCTTCACCAAAGCTCGTTAAGCTCGTTGAATTACAAAGAATGGTGTCGTTTAAAACTATTTCATGGCAAAAGGGCGTGAGACCCATTAATTAAAAATATGGAAATCGTTAGCGTGAGCTTAGACCCACTAGCTAGCTAGCTTCGGAAAATCTCAAATCAAATTATAATTTACTAATCCTTCGCCATACTTATTTTTTGCTTTTAATTTTCTTTGCAATCAATTATTAATTTTTTTTTAATTTTATTTATATTTGTCAATTTGTTTCAACTCTTACTTTTAATTTATCTGCTAACCCAACTCGATCTTGAACATGCTCAATATAAACATGTGTTAGATTATTATTAACGACATGTTTCATAGTAATAATCATACAACAATTGTATACAATTTTTTTCTCCAACTAGTCTAGAAAAAAACATTTTCAATCTATTTTAGTTTGAATTTATTAATGCAAAATTATTATTTAATAATGATCTAAGTTTGAATTCATAATCTGATTTTAAACATAAATATATATATATATATATATATATATTAATATATAGAGTGTATATATTTATATATACATGCGTGCATATGCGTGGGTGTAATAATAAATTCTAAAATTTTAGAATTGCTTTAATTAAAAATTTTCAAAACCTTATTTATGAGATTTTATATTGATTCAAAAACTAAAATTTAAAAATGCATTTGAAATTTATATACTAGTTTATATAGAGTTTCTTTCATCCTCCTGAGATTTTAATATTTTTCTAGATTCAAATAGTTAACTAGATTCAAAAAATTATGCTTGTTCAACTCATTTACCAACTACTCTCCAACAAGTTTGAAAATATATTATTTCAATTAATCATTTTTCTTTTGAATCTTATATTATAGCTATATTCTTATATTATTATAATTCTTTATATATGTTTGCAAAACTAAATAGAAATCGATTGTATAACTCTTCGAATAAAAATGCTTACTTAATTGGTCTTATTTTATTGTTTGGTCCTTTTTCTTAGGTTCTTATTCTTTTCTCTTTTACCATCTTATATTTTCATTGTTCAATATGTAACAAATTAAAAAATTAAGAATTTAAATTGCTACTTTTGAAAATTGCGGATCTAAATGGTAAAACCATAAATGTCAAAAATATCAAAGTGCAATCAACCTTTTTTTTTTTTTTAATGTTTTTTGCAAAAGGTATTGGTCATAGGTAATTTTTGAATACTAAGGAAAAAAGAAAGATAAAATTAATTTGAGCCATATTGTACTTTTATTTGTAGAGGTAAATTTGAATATGAATATGTTATACTATAGTTCTATTGCGATTAATTATTTAAAGAGAACTTCTAGTTGCACTTCCAAATAAAATCAATACAATTTTACTACACATTTATATTTTTATCCTCATATAAAATTACTATTAAAAAATATTCATTAATTTGGTTCTTAAAGTACAATCAAACATCTTCAAAGATATTCAAATGTATACAACCAAACAACTTTGAATATGTTTAGAAATATTTGACTAAAAATATTTAAAGTTGTTTAGAAGTTTGCAATTAAATAATTTAAAAAATATATTTTTCAAAAAAATTTAAAAGTACAGGACTGAATAACTTTAAATATGTTCAAAAATACATGATCGTTATCTTTAAAGCTGTTCAATAATACAACCAAACATTGTAAAAGATATATTATTTAGGATGCTTCACAATGAGAAAATCATTATTTATGGCTTAATTTGTTTTCCTGATGTGCAAGAATGTTGTTGTCTTAATGGAATGAAATAGTTACAAGTGCCTGTGTTATGGTGTGGTGCGATCAATGTTACTGACAGATTCGAACTCGATATTACGAATTAGATAATCAAAATTGTGGCTTCTGATTGATTCTCTGATCCCATTGTTTTCATTTCATTGAATTTTCTTTTTCTTTTTGTGCAACTTGGTGGGTGAGGTAAAGAAAAAGAAAGAGAGAGAAACATTTTGGAATGAAATGTGAATGTGTATGGGTAATTGAGGTACTAGAAAAACTATATAGAGGTTTATTAAGAATTTGAATATTTTGTTGTTGGTGCATAAAGAATAAAACTGTATAGAGTTTATTTAAAATTGTGAAAAAAATAAATTTTTTATTTAAACTATTGCATATAATATAATAAAAATTAATTTTTAAATTTTATTTTATGTTATAATGTGCCCAAGTGTGAAAATTCTGGTTCTGCTAAATGCTAATACTATAATACCATGTTGTCCCATTAAAAATGGAGAAGGGACTTGATTAGATTTGTCAACTTATGCAATCAACTATACGTAATAATTAAATGATCATTTTCTCAGGCCATGACGCTATAGAAATTTTGATAAGCTAGAAAAAGGGTGTGTGGATGCAGTGGATAGGATGAAGAATTCTCCCTACAAACAGCCGATGAAGATTCTTTAAAGTTAGCTAGGTTAGAGGCTAGAAGGTAATTAAATGGTTATTGCAAAAAACTAAGAAAAATTAATTTGCTTGTGGGCCTTAATTATAGCTTAATGACAAATTAGAGAGATGGAATTAATATGTTTTAGGTAAGCTTTTTTTTATTATTATTTTTCCAGAGACTATAAGATGAAAAAAGAGCCTATAACTTACCACGAATAGTCTTTTTCATAAAATTATTAGGAAACTGAAATACAATAATTGCTGAAAACAATTCCACATAAGTCAATGAGGTTGAGTTATTGACGTTTTGCTCGGCAGATGATCAAGAGTCAAACGCGGCAAAGAAAGAGAGAGTAGAAAGAACATGCTTCTTTTTACGCTTGAGAGACCAATAATATTTTCATAAAGTCAAATTGCATTACCATGATCAGGAAAAGGTTAAATTTCGATACCAAACGAATGGACTTTTGTTTTTCAAATTACAATTTTCTCATGAACCAAAAAGCTCACCATCTTTTTATTCAAATGGTTTCGTGCTTTATTTCTTTTCCTCTATTTCTGCACTGTAAATTATTGTCTGTATGTGTACGATAATAATATATATATATAAAAGTGTGTGTACCTTGTCCATGTTGTTAATTATTCAACAAGATCACTATTTAATAATTGACTATATATATATTATTATATATTGACAATACCAATCAGGTCCCTAATGGTAAAATTTATTATTTCCTTAAACAATGATTTGAGTTCAATTTTTTACTCTCGGTAGTGTGTGTGTGTGTGTGTGTGTGTATAAATAAAGTCATACCAATCAGGATATTAGCCTAAGTTGCAACCGAGAGAGCAGCCGAGTTGGTCAATGCCATGCTTCTGTTCCATCTCAGTTCAAGTTCGAGTGGTAGTGCGGCAATGATCGCAAACTACCAAAAAAATAAAAAAGGGATATTAGCCTAAGTTGTATTTGGAAAACAGCTAAATGAAATACGAACTTACATAAACTTTACAACATTAAAAAAAAAAAAAAAATTGTTTACACTAGCATGTATAGAATATTAATTTATTGACTAGAAAAAGAAAAAGAGAAAGAGAGAGAGAAATAAAGAAGCCAACAGTGAAAATAAACTAGATGTAATAAAAATTCATGAATTCATATCATTTGATATCATGTTAAAATAACATTTTTTTTTTCCTCCAAAACTCTTATAAAAGGCATTTACGAGGCAAACTAAGATAAATAGTGGAATATATAAACCTAATTAAGTTGCATTTCTTTTTTTTAGAACATCTCCAATAACAAATGCTATTTTGCTATTAATATTTTTAAAATTTGAAATTAACATGGCTCTCCAATAGTAAATGACAACATGTCAAATTTTGGCATTCATGCTCTAATAGCACACGCTAAGTAAATTTTATAAAATAATAATAGGATCTATTGTTCAATTACTTTTTTACCAATTAAATATAAAATAATATTAATTAATTCATTAAATGACATGAGATGCACATATTGTATGGAAATGGGATCCAACATCAAATTTTGCTAATTTCAAATTTTAATGCCAAATTTAGCCTTGACAAATTTTGCAATCCTCTATTGAAAAGGCTAAATGGAAGAAAAATTATATATATTTGATTAATGGCATATGCCAATGGAAATGCTATTAATTTGTTTGTATAATTTTTGTGGGGACTAACTATGTTCAAAAGTTGCATGTATAAAGAACAACTTAAAAAAATAAATAAATAAAAGAGGAAAGATCGATTAAGAAAAAGATGGAAACAAAAATATCGTGATTTTCGTGATAAGTTGAATAGCATATCCAATAAAAACAATAATAAGTAACAAGATTAATATTTAATATAATTATAAGTCTGAGTGAACATCCATCTCTTATATGACTTTCTAATATTATATTTTTTTAATAATTAAAAAAAAAAACTTATCTATAAATTTATTGGATGAGGAAACTTTTTATGTTCATAATAAATGCTCCTATATTTCGGCAAACACCACCCAACTCTATTATTGCCACCTTGTATTCAATGCTCCGCCTCAATCTCTCTCTTTTATTATTATTGATCATTACTATTTTTATTAATTACCCATTAAAAACAAATTTGACCTAATTGATTGGAAAAAATATGTTCCCTCAACAGTCACAAATTACAAAAATATATTTGCTTAAATTCTAAATAAGCCCCTCGGAGCATTTTCATCAAATCCCCTCAAATCATCATTCGCGGGGCTAAAATGGTAATTAAAGTATAAAGCCGAAACCAAAAAGTTCTTGGATTTAGGCAGCGGCTCGAGGCGTGGCTGGTGGCTACTGCGCGAGCCATGCATAAAAGAAGAAAAAAAGCGCGCCAGTGAAGTCCCCGCAAAGCCGGTCTTACTCAAAAAGGGCTTTTATTTTTTAATTTGTTTTTTTTGGGGGGGGGGGGGGGGGTACGTGTCAGTTACCCATGTTGATGACAGCTAATATGAATCCACAAAGCCAGGAGTGACACGCTCCGGCCAGAAAATGATAGCCTATTTACCCTCTCCTTTTTCGTAACCTTACCTACGAAATTTTCAATTAATAAAATTACACTTTTTTGGTTATTATTATTATTATTTTTCCTTGATTTTATGAACCTACACATTTTGGATTCCGAAACGAAATTTAGAAATCAAGAAAGTTTAAAAAATGGGGACTTTCCCTTTTTTTTTTTATGGTTAATTTTTTTTTACTGGTATATATATGTAGATGATACGGTAATTAAGTTTGTGGGTATAAAATTTCTCGAAGGAGAGGGGGACACGTCGCCGAAGTGATAAACAGAGGGCGGTACCGAATCATTTTGACTTGAAATTGTACTCTTTCTTTGCCCTCCTCCTAATCCTATCCCCTTGCTATTTATACAAAGTACGTTCCCATACGGACCCTACAATATATCCATCTCTGTTTTTCTTCTCTTCTTAATTTCCTCCAAAAATCTTCTTTCTATTTCTCTCTCCCTCTTCTTCTTTGGCAAACCAATTAACAACAGTAACTTCAAAGAAAAGCCCGTACAAAACTTCTGAATTATCTAGCCTTTTTGAAATCAACGCCATGGGAAGAGCACCGTGTTGTGACAAAAATGGTCTCAAAAAGGGGCCTTGGACTCCTGAAGAAGATCAAAAACTCATTGATTATATTCAAAAGCATGGCTATGGCAACTGGAGGACACTGCCAAAGAATGCAGGTATACCACTTTTTTCTTCATTTTTCTTGATTAATTAATGGTTGCTACTTATTAAAAAAAAACAACTTTTTTCTTATTTTTGTGATTCTTTATATGGAGTTTGTATTTTGCTAAATGGGTAATTGATTTGCTCTTGTTGATCGATATAGGACTACAAAGGTGTGGAAAGAGCTGCCGACTTCGATGGACTAACTATCTCAGACCGGATATCAAAAGGGGTCGATTTTCTTTTGAAGAGGAAGAGACAATTATCCAACTGCATAGTATACTGGGCAACAAGTAAGAGCACTTATATTAATTTGTCACATCTCTATACATAGTAATTTAAACTCTGTATTAAAATAAAAAAAAATAAAAACCAATTCCTATTAGAGGAAACTTTTCAAATATAAATTAATGTTTCTCGTATTCAATTTTTTCCATGCTAGATGGTCTGCTATTGCTGCTCGATTACCCGGAAGAACGGACAACGAAATCAAGAACTACTGGAACACCCACATTCGAAAGAGGCTTCTCCGAATGGGAATCGATCCGGTGACTCACAGTCCGAGATTGGATCTTCTCGACATCTCCTCCATTCTAAACTCTTCTCTCTACAACTCATCTCAGATGAACATGTCGAGGTATATTGGGTTCCAACCACTGGTCAACCCCGAGCTTCTCAGGCTCGCTACTTCACTGCTTTCGTCGCAACGAGAAACTTATAATCACAATTACATCCACCAAAATGCTCATGAGAACCAGCTCTGCCATCCCCAAATGATTCAGCACCTAGTCCAATCCAACCAGAATGTTCAAAACCCAGTTGAGGACATTCCTTGTGTTCAATTCCCTAATGAATCGCAACTGGGCGAGCCCATTAATGGTGATCTGTCCAATATTACAACTTTTAGCTCCCCAAGTTCTCAAATAAGCGAATGGCAACAAAGCAGTGCTAATACTGGAATGCCTTCCAGTTATACCGAAGACTATGTTCCTTTACCAAGTTACAGCACGTATTATGGCTCTGATCAGACTCTACTAGATCCTTCCTCTGAAACCTCGACCTTTCAGTCCAACAACAGCAATCAGAATTTCGGCTTCGCTTCCGTTTTGTCGACGCCGTCTTCGAGTCCACCGCCATTGAACTCGAATTCGACGACGACGACGACGTATAATTTCAACAACAGCACCGAAGATGAACGTGAAAGCTATTGCAGCAGCATGTTGAAGTTTGAAATCCAAGACATATTGGATGTTAATGAATTCATAGGAAATTTGTAGTCTCATCTCTTGAAAAGAGGGATTAAAACTGATTTCCAAAATTTAGAGAGAAGGGAATTTGGTACTGTTGATAACGTGTAAAATTTCCTATATTAGTTAATTTGTTTTCCATTTTTCTTTAATTGAAGTCTCGCTAGTACTGTGTATCTTGAAGAAAGATATCTTGCCCCTTGTTAAATTTCTTCTTTTTTTTTTTTTTTTCCTTAAAATTAATGGGAAGGTTCCATTATCGAGATATGTCATTGTGTCGTTTTCTTCCATATTATTCAAACTAGCTAATCTTATTTTATTTCATTAACTTCTATTTTAACCATTAGGTTTACATCAAATGCTTATCTTGAGGCACATGTTTTATATTTTATTGAAGACCTTAATGACTAAACAATCACCAAAAAAAGAAGCATACCAAAAATCAATTCAAATGTTTGCAAAATTGTATATTTATATATATATATATATATACACATATATATTTTGCTGGCAGACACAAGAAGTTCACCATTTTAATAAATATGTCAGGCTTCCCTAAATAGCCCAACATCAATCTATAAGTGGAAAGATAAAATCCATGTGATAAAAGGTTAACTGATCAAAGTCCCAAACACAAACTAGCAAATCCATCAAGGAGGGAATTTAAAAAAAAAAAAAAAAAAAAAGGAAGTGAAAAATTGGTCTCGTGGATCCCGACAGGAAGACTACCATTCCGGCGAGAGCCGCCGGAGAATCCGGGGATGACACCTGTCCCTGCCACCTGTGGGGGGCTAATTGTCCTTTTCACGTACTAATAAAGTAATAATGCATGGGGGGGTTTATTATTATTTTACTGTGAGTTTGACAAAGTTTATGGATACGTGTCGGCACGTGATCGGTGACCATGACTTGAGGGTGAGGTGGGGACCACGCAAAGGAAGTGTTTTTTTTTTTTTTTTGAAAAATCATGGCGTGGTTCTTGTGCTCTGTTTGTCCCTTTTGTGCTCTTATTTATTTATTGCTCCAGTGTCAAACCCAGGGACCTAATATTAATTACGTCACTCTGGGACACGTGGACTCAATTATAAAATGGTGGGTCCTCTTCCATGAGTTTTGAAGTGAGAGTTTGACCCGGTTAGAGATAGAGAGAGAGAGAGAGGAAGTGAGAAGTCTTATCTAGTTTGAAGAACTGATTGCCTGGGATTTCGACTACCACCCGCCTATTCTCTCAGCATTAGCATTCAATTTAACTTTGTGTTTTACTTTTTTCTGTTTTTTTTTTTTTTCGTTTTTAATTTTTCTTGCTTTTGGAAAATGTGCAGTGAATCAATATCTTAATCACTGAATTAAAAGTGGAGGTTGAATTGGTTTCCTTTGTCTAAGTAGTAATTATGATTTTAAAACAAATCAAATATGGTGCACATTGAAAGTTGCCAATTTTTTATTTTGTAGACATTGATGCAAGATTTCGAAATAGAAAATTCAAATAACAAAACTTCATAATTATATATCAAATTGTAATTAGTCCATTTATTTATTTATTCATTTTTGAAAAATGACAAAGAAGATCAAAACTCATGAACTATCTCAAAGAAAATGTAGCTAAGTAATGCAAAATGGAAGCAAATTCAAACATAATTTTTTTTTTTTTATCATTTACTATTATTTTTCTTTTACAATTATTTTCATCTTTATTTAGTAATCCACATTTTCAAATGTAGATGTGAGAAGTTTATTGGTTGAGTTAATTATATTTAATTCAATTAAAAAAATTAATGCAATATTATTTTGGGAAATGAACTCATTGACAACGTGCTTGGTAATTACGTATATACATAGATATCCCTGAATCAGGTAGTGACAGATCATGCATATATATATTACGTCCAAGATTGGGTCGGGGCGGTGATGAGGGGTTTCACACGAAGACAACAAAACAAACATGCTGTGTCTAGTCTCAGGCGGGTCCCCATCTGGTGTTTTCGCCGCTTCGCATTGTTTCCCTTTATTTCCATGTGCTTTATATTATGCTTTTTTTCGTCTCTACACGTCTCTAATTTTCCTGCTAACTTTTTTTTTTTTTTACCCCATTTGTTATTGCAATTTACAAATCAGTACTTCGAGAAGACCAGCATAAATTTTCAGTTGAGCATAAGCTCTATGTGAGCTAAATTCAATTAAGTTTATTACAGGTTAAAAACAACTTCTTCAATCTCTGATTCAATTCTAATATCTGTAATCACCTACGTACAAAAGAATAAGAGCTAGCTCTGTCCAAAAATGGACCAGGCATGCATATTCAATATTTTCTTTTTGCGGGAAAAAAAAAATTCTAATTAGCGGTATTGTCAAATTGGTGAAGAAAGATTTTTGAACAGAACTAGTTCTGGACTTGAAATGTTCTTCACACAGGCTGATGGACCTATTTAGACGATACATTAAGCCGGTGTCAATGGATGATAAAAGTTCCCCAGTTGGAAATACCATTAAATCAAAAGGAGGAATTTTTTATTTTTTGATTTTTTTGGCCGAAATTCAAGCTGACAATTTATATACGAAAACAGATTGATTACATTAGGTGCAGAGAACTATCCAACTGAGAGATCCATTTTACGATGAGAGAATTTTTTTTTTTTTTTAATTTAATTTTTTATCTCAATCATGTGTTGCATGATTATGACAATATTGACAAAAT
The DNA here is from genome assembly GCF_031755915.1 of Ziziphus jujuba. Taxonomy (NCBI): domain Eukaryota; kingdom Viridiplantae; phylum Streptophyta; class Magnoliopsida; order Rosales; family Rhamnaceae; genus Ziziphus; species Ziziphus jujuba. The sequence goes on along the minus strand of NC_083379.1, from coordinate 19,702,801 downwards.
ATGGTCAACTCTTTGCTACAAAAGCCATAAATTAACCAACCACACATCTAAACAAAATGTCAATAGATCGCCAAGACAAGCTGCAAACAATCTCTATCTTTTCTACTTGGCCGATTAGAAGTTCTATCTTATTACCAATTATCCATGTCAAATCATTTCGACCATACATATTCATGAATAAGTAAGCCATACATCATTTATACGTCAAAATATATAAAATCATATAATTTAATTTTTCTACATTAGAAAATTAAAAATAATAAGAAGGAAAATGTATGTATCAGGCGCCAAATTGACTTTTTTTTTGGATGGCTATTTGTATATGTGTATTGCCAAAAGCTGGTAATCATGTTATTGTTAAAGATCAAATTTGGAGCTTGACGTGTCCTAAAATTTGAGACGAACTTGTGGTATAAAGGGGGTACGGCTAAGCTTTTGACTACCAGCCGACCATGGACAAATGATACAGACACTTTCTCTCTCTCATCTCGTTTTCCCTCTCGACCGTCCAAAGAAAAAAGGCTCTTCAATGGCTTTGAATAAGTAAACTCTTAAAGTGAGTTTATGTCTTCGCTCCGCCTGAGTTTTTTTTTTTTTAATCATTATTATTATTTATCTTTTTCTTCATCTAAGATTTTCTTGCATTTTTTCCTTTGTTTGTTTCTTCATATATATATATATGTATATGTTTGAATCGATATCATATGCACTATCTATGAGAAAAATGTGCGCAAGTTGAAGTGCCAAATGGGCCCTCGTTATGAATATTTTCCATAAAAATTGAGATGGCCTCATTGACTAAGAATTGTCTCTTTTTGGATGCTTTTTTCCCCACATTGGGAAATTTATGTTTGCCAGGTGATCACCAATATTGGATTTGTTTTGTTTTCTTTTTTATCTTTGCTTTTGCTTTTCGATTTTAATAGTGTCCGGGTTAAAAGCAGACAGAAAGCCAATTTGAAACCTTAACCGATGTATATGACGAATCATATATCGCTTGCAACCTTTAACGACAAATTACAATTTCAAGGTGGTAAAGTTGGTGACGTTCTTTATGATTTTACTCAATTAGCTAGCTAAAGGTCCAAAAAGATCAATATGTATTGTTGAATATAAGTGGTCAGCTCAACTGATTCCATTCTCACTTCATTTTCACATATATATCTAAAGTAAAAAATATTTTTCTTACTTAAAGAAAATTGACATTTGATATTTTATATATGATCAATATCAAATAAAGTTCTTAATATGAGATATGTTGAGATTTAAAATTACATTTATTAATTATTAGATTTCGATGAAATTTATTTATTTTAATAGGATTTTAGTATATCATTAAATATATAATTAATTACTTTTTAAATTTTAAATTTTAATCCGTAATATGATCCAATGATCTCAAAGTTAGAAGTTACTTTATTAAAATAAAATAAACCTTACTTGTACCTAAGTGTATTCATGACCAAGACAAATAAGATCTTTCAAACAAACTCTAGCATGATTTTCCCTTTTTTTTTTTCTTTTTTTTTTTTTATTTTTTTTTTTATTTTCAGCCCATAGATTTTTCTATGGTTGGTGATGTCGTCCAGCAGCCAACTCTCTTGATGAGAATTCTGTCCCACACTATAATTAATGAACACAAGGCAAGGAAAATAATATATATGCATTTGTTTAAGTGTAAAAAGTTGCCAATATCATGTATTCACATATACCAAATTTCAAGTATTTACCCCCAAAAAAAAAAAAAATCAGCAAATATCAAGTTTCAATTAACCTGGTATAAAATAATAAAAAGAAAAAAAGAAGTATGAATTTCAATAAAGTCTATAAAGAAGAATTTGAAGATCATTGTAGATATCATTGTAGTAGCTTTCATCTTCTCTGTTCAAATATTCAAAAAAAGTATTCAACCAAATACGATTGCATGTATTTATCGTTCTTATTTCCACCTTTTTTACTCAATTATTTCGCTAAACATTTTACAGTTTCATAATTCATATTGTAATTAATTATTTAGCTAATATTGGTTTTTTTTTTTTCAAATATTATCACATTCATAATCCCCTGATAAAGATCTTTCCAACTGTTCATCTACCTATTTTTAATTAAATCAGTATTTTGTATAACATTGATATAAAATATTGATTCCAAATTTACTTTTCTTTTGGATAAAAATTGATGCCATTTGAATAATATACATTTTTATTATTGTTTAAATACCATTTTACATGATCTATAAGTATATTATAATATATATATATATGTATATAGTCCGTTCATGGTATGGATGTTTGCACATTTTTATTATGCATATTTTAGTATTGACGATGGTTTTTGAAAAATCATCATCAATACTATCGCATATATAAATGAATATTGATGACTGTTTTTTAAAAAATATTTGTTAATACTGAGGTCCGCATCACAACATGGTGCGGATCGTCTATAACTTAAAATTTTCTTTTATATATATATATATATATTTACTTTAAATGGGTTTTCAAAATTCTTAATAAATGTAATCCTCAAACTAAACAAAGAACCAAAGTTCGAATCATAGTCTCCTTTTATAATAAATAAAATAAAATGAAATGAAATATGCATCTTCAATTGAAAATGGTATAATATACAAAAATAGTTTTATATTAAAAGACTAATACTTTAACTAATAGAATAATACATTTTTACACACACACACACACACACACACACATATATATATATATATATATATATATCCATCTGTTGTGCGGACATCCACATGTTTTTATCATACGGAATTCCGTATTGACAATGATTTTTAAAAAAATTGTTGTCAATCCTATGCGGATGCGGACGTCCACATATTTTTATCATACGGAACTCCGTATTGACAACGATTTTTAAAAAAATTATTGTCAATCCTATCATATAGGGACAAATATTGACAATAATTTCTTTAAAAATCATTGCTAATACTGAATACTGAGGTCTGCACTGTAAAATTTTTCTTATATATATATATATATATATACACATTATTGATCATGTGATTATAATATATTGTAAATGAAAAAGAGAAAGTATTTCAACTAAATCTAGATATATATTCACAATAACAGTTTTACTACTAGATCAAATTTACAAATACATTCTTTACTTATGTTTCTTTAATTTAATAATCATATATCTTTGACATATATTATTATTATTATTATTATTGTTATTATTTTATTGAAAATATAGGATTCAAATTTGGATTATAAATAGTGGCGTTTTACCACTGAGATGTCCTGCAAAGTAACATATACTATTATTTAGTCTTTTTTCATTGAAGGTGTGAGAGCCTAATTATCTTTAAAAAAGCGTTGTACCTTATAATATGAACACATAAACTATATAATTAAAATCTTGTGCACTTATATAATTATTGCGAACAAAAAAAAAAAAAAATTTATATAATGAAACATCTTATAAGAAAGGATGCCTGAATAGGAAATTGCACATTTAATTGGACTTTTTATTTTATAATGAATAAATAAATAATGGTTAATTACACTTTAAAACTTTATACTTTAGAATTTTATAATTTTAACCTTTAATTTTTTGATTGAGCAATTTAAACCGTCAATTTTCAATTTATTGCAATTTGAGTTTTTTTTTTTTTTTTTTTAAACTTTTGACTAACAAAGCTTGATAATCATCTTGTGTGATTGATATTAAAATATATTAAATTTCAATTAAGAAGATGTTAAAGTGTAAAATTTTAAAATATGCATTAATTAATATCTTCTAATTTAAAAATTTATTATAGTTTAAAACGAATCAGATGACATATATCAACTTTTTTCTTTTTTGAAAATAAAGGGGTAAAGTGTAAAATTTTTATAATAATTTTAATATTTTACATTTTAATATTTTTTAATTTAAAAATTGATATAGTAAGATAACTATTGAAAGTCAAACAAAATTAAAATTGCAACAAATTAAAAAATTAAAAGATAAAATTGTTAAATTAAAAAGTTAAAGATTTAAATTGTAGAATCTCAAAAGCCAAAATGCGTTAAGGTGCAATTAATTAATTCAATAAATAAATAAGGTTGTGGTTAATCTTTCCACAAAGTCTTCGTGATTTTGCGTCGTGTAGACAAAAAGGTTTTGACTCTACATATTGTAGACTTCTATTTTGAAAAGGGCAAAAAAATGAAAAGAAATTCTCCCTGTCCTTAATCACAAGCTTTCGGTTTAGTTAATTTATTACCTCAAAATATAAATTCGTCGCCGTTCAGCTAGCAATCGATTAATTCATATAGCATAATTAATTTGGGGTAAAAAAATTAACATCATATGATAGAGATAGACATTTTTATGCTTAGTTGCAAAGTTTATGTATAGACTGGGAAAGGCCTAATATAGAGGAGGAACCTTAATTCATGGACCAAAAAGTGGGCATCTCAAATTCTCACTGTAGCAAGATATTTTTAGTTGAGCTCTGTTTATTTGAAAAATCATTTGTCACAGACTCAAAGCCAAAATGTTCAATTTCTTTTCTTGATCTCCATATTCTTTACATTGCATATAAGATTCGAATTGGTAGTCATTGTTTGTGGAAATAGTGAATGACTTAATTTCAACTCATCTGTGGCGTTGTAGACACACATTTGTATATTTAAGATAAAGAACCGTAGATTTAATATATACCTACATTGCTTTCGGCGGGATGATGGAAATTTTGATTTTTGAACATCTTTTCTTGTCCTAATCAAAAATAAATTCCACATAAAGACTATTTCGTCAGTTGAAGAAAGTTTGTGACAAAAAATTGACTTACATTTTCATTAAAGTCGAGCTTATAATTAATCACTTCTATAAGTAAGCTACACCTTTCAATCCACGTCCTTGCCCATCAATTGATTGATTGATCATACTATGAGATTCAATGTATACATAAGTCGTATTAAGATTAATGTTATTATTTCTTTGAAAATGACTTGTGCAACCCAAGCTATGGCTTATTAATTGGCTGTTGAATCATGTATAAACCACCATCAAGCTAACATTTGTTAAATTGTAGATGCTTTCCTGCTATTGTTCTGCACTAAAATATCCCTGCTGACCTTTGCAAGAGATATGGATTTTGAAAGCCTAAGTCTGCCATATGAATATCATTACTAGAAGTGAAATATTAAGATTAAGGTCTTATTTGACATGATTTCTAAAATGCAATTTTGAATTTTTAAAGCTCAAAAAGAATTTAAAAGTGTTTTGTACAGTTTTCTAAAAATATTTGGTCAAATTTATTGAAAAAAACTTCAAATGTATAAAATAACTTTTAATCAAAACTAGTGAAACGTATCTCTTTAGAAAGCTTTTCGGAAGCTATGGAGAAAGAAGAAGCAAAAGTTCTTCTAAACCGGGGCTAAATATTTCATTTCCATATAATTAACAGAATTAGCTTGGCAAGCTGGGTGTTGGCCATTATTTTGGAATAAAGGCCGATGTCTGTTTTCTACTTTTGGATCAGAACTGAAAGGCCCATTTCAACACAAGGCCTGGTATCTGCCTTAAAATATATTGAATTTTAGAATTTTGCACTGATCTAAATTAAATCCAATTTTGCCATTCTTTAAACATGAGCGGCTCGTGGCTACCCTTTTGTTATTGTCTATTACAGGGAGGGTCTACTTTCCCCTTATGTGCCTTCTTTTTATTTGTACAAGTTTGAACCAGCTTTTAAATTTAAATTAAAAAAAAAAGAAAAAGAAACCGACCTTTAAATGAAATAATCAATGGATGTACGAATATAAATCGAATGGATAAGAATATGGTCATCCATAGGTTGCATGTAGTTTTGCTTTTAACGGTACTTAGTTATTATTAATTACCAAACTATCTAGTTAGGAAGGGACTACGCTCTAGTCTAAATATGAAAGGATGCGCAATTTTCCTTCCTAAGAAATATAAGTTTTTCCATGAAATAGTAATATATTGGTTTAGACTTGAGTCCAACTTGCCAACTTGGTTAGAAACTTGGACTAATTGCATACTTAGTCTACCATAGAGTCATAGACTATTCGATTTGAATTGGTAAGAATATGGATGCTTAAAGAAAACTAAGAACTGGCTAGAAAAATAATAAATAAAATTTCTGTATTTTGTAGATTGATCCGTTTTCATGAGGTCCTTCCTTAAGAATTTCATTTTAGTTGAGGCACTTAATATTTCAATTCAACACAACCAAAACTTCTCACAAATTATTAGACTGAGGTGGGCTTCAGCCCACTTAAAAATATATACAAAAATAAGATCCCTCAAGGCCCGAAATTCGCCTTGGTAGGGGAAATGCATTAAGAATAAAACCTAAAACTTTTCAAAACTTTAACTAAGATGGCTCCTCGTATAATATATATATTATGTTTTGTTTTTCGCCTTTTTATTTTTATTTTTTTAACTTTTTATCTTTTGATATTGGAGGGATTTGAGTTACTCGGATCATTTTTTTTTTTATAGTAATATTTACTTTATAGTAATATTTTTTCACCTTGTTTCAAGATTTAAGATTACTTTTATATAAGTTTTTTCTTACATCTATAGTTACAGTATATATCTTACATCCAAAACCAAAAGGTTGTAACCAAATTGGAGTATTAAAATGGTTGGTGTGTTAAAGAACTTTGATCAAGATGGCTTTAATTTATATTATATATAGAGTGGTTATACTTTGGGTTTGCTTGATTGCTATCAAGTAAAAAGACCAAAAGGAGAATTTATCTCTTTGGTATGCTTCCACTTTAACTCTCTTTTCATCCATACAAACGCTTCTACTTGTTCTATATGGACCACCGTCTGAGCAATCCAATTGCTCCACTTAAGTAACGTACCGAGTTGAACAATAAAAGGATAAATAACTAAACAAAAAAAATTATTATATTTGTTTTCCTTAGTACTCCTCAGTAATGTACATTATCAAAAAAACAACAATTAATAAATTAAACCAATCATAACAGTATTATTTGGTGTATTTCATGCCGTTAATTTAGAACAAAGCTACTTAATGGAGTAATTAAAAAACTCGACAAATGGGTTCTCACCTACCATAACTTTGCTTTAGTATTTGATTGGTTGCTTTTTTTAATGCCTCGTACTCGTTGAAAAAGTTTTACCTTTTTTCTGGGAAAAAGACCTTGTGATCCTTTGCGCGTATGTGAGGTTTTTATGTCTTTAACCTGTATACGAGTTTTTTTTGTTAAAAAAAAGTAAAAAAGAACAACTTGTATATGAGCTAGATGACAACTAAATTTACATAGAAATTTGGTTATTAATATTAGCATAAAAGATAAACAATATTCATAATGGACGAAAATCAAACAAAAGCAGTTTCAAATAAAATTTATTAATTCATATGGGTCTTTGATAAATTATCAAAAAAATGCATATGGGTCTCTTCATCATATTAAATTAACCTCAGATTTGACCTATATAATTTAAGTTAAATATAAATATATACAATGATTTTTACTTAAATACAAGTTAATAATTTACATAAAAAATACAAGTTAATTATTGTTTCAAAAAAAATATATATATACAAGTTAATTATGCTTGTTTATTATTATTATTATTATTTTTAAAGTTGACCACCGAACTTGTTTACACCATTGCGTTAATTATTTATTGTACTACAAGATTACATACAATTATTTGTTAGCAGTAAAAATTATCGGATATTCATTAATGTTAATCTTTTATAAGGTATTAAGGCTTATGAAAGAGTTAATCAATTATAATGATACTTTTTTGTAAATGGCTGTGAAAGGGATGACTCAGAGATTACAATAATTACAGCCATAAATAATTAAAGGTTGTGGGTTCTAAACTTTAGACATGCCATGTAATTTTGAATCACGGGTATATAGTCTAACCAAGCAAAGGGGCTATTGAATGTCATGATCCAGCGTCGCATCGGGCTGCCGACGAACATAAAGAAAATAAAAGGAATACGTGTCAGCACTAGGTGTCGTGCAGAGGTTATTAATGCGACGTGTCGTTCAAGTGCCACATCCTCTTTCCTCTGGCACACTAACAAAAGCTTCGGAGAACATGCTTCAAATTCAACGCTGGCTGTATAATATTTCTGCTTTAAAAACCAAGTTGATAGCCATATAAAGCCACATCAAGCTCTCAGTTGCTAATTTAGGTTTGTCACCGCCGGTTTTTAGTATCTAAAATAACATGGCTAGGTCCCTAGAGCCACTTGTGGTGGGAAAAGTGATCGGAGATGTGGTTGACATGTTTGGCCCAGCTGCCGAGTTCACCATCCACTATGGAGCAAAACAGATCACAAATGGGTGTGAAATCAAGCCCTCCGCTGCCGTCGATAAGCCAAAGACCCAAATCCTTGGTCCTCGTGATCCTTCCAATTATTATACACTAGTATGTTACACTAATTTTTCATTTTTTTTTTTTTTTTTTTTTTGGGTGACCTGCCAAATTTCTCTAATTAATATTCTACTACTTGGTATCAGTAGGTTTATTAGGATATCCTAATGCTAAAGTTGAGGAGTTCCTTTCCTATTGATATTTTTGTGAGATATACAAGAAGATGATAGACTTTGTATTTTTATGTATTTTTTTTATATTTTTTTTATATTTTATGTATTTTTGGTTACTATATGGTTGGTTTTGGTAGGTGATGGTGGATCCAGATGCCCCTAGTCCTAGTGAACCGACATTGAGAGAATGGCTTCATTGGTAAATTAGTTTTTCCCATAAAAATAGTATATATAGATGATAAATTAAATTTGTAAAATTGATAGTGTTGGTGAATTTTCAGGATTGTAGTTGATATTCCAGAAGGAATGGATGCTGCTGAAGGTTTGTTTTTTTCTTGGGTTGTAAAAAATTATTTATTCCATTTTTGAAAAACTAATGGAGGCAGCGGTGGGATTGTATTTGTATATTGTATATATGTGTGTATATATATATATATATATTTAATCTCATTACAATAATCTGTGCTCTAAAAGGAAGTGGTGCGTGTTGTTATTATATGCACGTTGTATGTTTGTAGGAAGAGAAGTGGTGCCGTACATGGGTCCGCAACCACCCACCGGCATTCACCGCTATGTATTTGTGCTCTTTAGGCAGAAAAGTTCCATGATGACAAAGATTCGACTAGATGAGGGGCGTAGCAACTTTAGCACCCGCCAATTTGCTTCAGACAATGAACTCGGACTTCCAGTTGCTGCACTCTACTTTAATTCGCAGAAGGAACCTGGAACCAAAAAACGAAGTTAGATGCTTTTGATTCTGGTTATGGGGCAGACCAAAAAATTATAATGTGGTGGTGTTTGTGTACATAAATTTATAGAACGATAGGACGAATATGTATGGTGGGGTTTAGATGATTTTCGAAACTGATTTGGCATTTTGCTCTCTTTAGGTTGTCTTAATTTGTTTTCATTTACTTTTTTCTTTTATGAGAATTCAATTTTGCTTCTGCTTTCTTTAGGATCCAACCAATCGTGTGCATATATGCATTGATTTTGGTAACGCGGTTTCTCTCTCATTGTTTACGCGCTTCATGCCAAATGCTTTTTATATGTTTTTCATATCATATGGCTGTAGCATCAGTGCCATTGGGATTATTGGACTTATTTCAGTTTCAAGTTTGTGCACAAATTAAAAAGAAAATATAGCCCATAAATTGGGTAATAAAAGTAGATGTCAAGTAATTTTAAATTGATGTTTTCCCCCAAAAAAGAAAAAAGGTAATTTTAAATTGTTCTTATGATAACATTTTAAATTTATAATTGCTTTAAAGATTAGTTGAATTAATGTTTCTGATTCTAAAGTCACTGTGAATTTAGAGGTCAATTTCTAATTTCTCATGATTAGTTTATTTGGATTTTGGCATAGAGCTTGAAAGAAAATATTAGTTTAATTTGAAATGTGATTTTGTAACAAAAACGATTGGAAATGGGGAGCTTTTGTTTTAAAAAAAAAATGCATATTAGATTCTGCCAAAAATTAGCCTGCTTGGCTGTATTTATTATTTTATATTTTTCAAAATAAAAAATAAAAAACAGTTTTTTTGTTATTTTAGAAAAATCAAAGGCGTGTGACAATATAAAATCTGATATGTTATGGCACTATAAAGTGCTTGATTTGTTTGGACCGTCTTGTGTGTCCAACACCTCATGGTTCAACGTTTTAAGACCGACGGTCCCAAGCCTTGAGTCCACTCAGTTAGATCTCAGATAATGAAGCCCAGTTTCAGGATCCAATCTTGTTTGAGTGATTTTGGACTTCAGTCCTGTTAAGGTGATTTCAGATTGGGTTTTTTCGATAAATAGCCATCTTACAACTCCATTTTAGAAAAATAGTAAATTTTTTTTTTTTTTAAAAACTAGCCACCTTGGGACAAAAAAATCCTTGATAAAATTAAAAATTACGCCAAAGGTTTTTTTTTTACCCTTTTCTTTCTTCCTCTACACAGCCGTTCGTGGGGTTTCTACACAGCCATTCGTGGGGTTTCTCTAAGGTCACTCTTTGCATCTCATCGCCTCTCACTCTCATTTTTTTGTATTTTCTCATATCTCAAACTAAAATCAGGTAAAAATTTTATCTTTTTTCTTATTAGATGAAAGTAAGGAAATATGTGTTTTTTTTATTTTTTCTCTTTCTCATTTTTCTTGTAAGTTTTATTAGTTTAGGGTTTTTTAAGCTTTTTATTTGATATGGGTATGCAAGAAATTAATTTATGAGATGTTATATGTGATTTTAAAGATACTTAGGTGGCATATGGTTTGAAAATGGGAGAAATTTTGTGTAAAACTGAAAAATCGCGAAAAACAATAAAAACGGAGGAAATTTGGCGAAAAAGATGAACTTCCGCCAATTTCCTCCAGTTTGTCGGTTTTCGCAAAATTTCCGCCAATTTTTCGCCAGTTTTCAGCCAATTTTCGCTAGTTTTCCGCCATTTTTCCGCCAGTTTTCCACCAATTTTCCGCCATTTTTCTGCCAGTTTTCCACCAATTTTCCGCCATTTTTCTACCAGTTTTCCACCAATTTTCCGCCAGTAGAAAAAAGCTATATTTGGCCGAAAAAAAAAAAACAGAATCAACTTTTTTAATACAGTTAATATGTTTGTTTAGTATTATTCAAAATTTTATATATTTATTGATTTAGTTTAACGTTATTTATTTAATTTTGTAGTAAAATGGAAGATGATGACATTGTAATTGCGGTTTTATACAATGGAACATTGGTACAAAATGATAGTGGTAATTGGGAATATCGAAATGGTAAAAATATAATGGTTTCTGTCGGCAAGAGATGCATAAAATCAGAGTTAGAGGATGAGATTTTCAATTCTATTGAGATAGATCGAAATGAATATTTGCTAAAGCTAAAATGGATATATGGACGATGTGCAGAAAAGTTGGATCCTACAGAAATACGATATGATAGGGATGTGAAATGCTTTCTTTAAGAAGTGAGGAATGGAGGGATGACAATGATGCGGCCTCCATTGTATGTTGAGGTGATTTCGAAAGTTGAACATGTATGTAGAAATGTTCATCAAACAGCATTTGCTTCGGACAGTGGGAGTAATCTTCATTCTTTTTTTTGTCCTCCAATTGGCGCTCGTTTACCACAAGCTTTCGGTACTGAACCTATTCAGGCTACATCTTAGGAAATTATGGTTCAAGAAACTCAGTTTAGAGATCAAGTTGATGTTCGTGGGGCCTGGACATCATTTAACATCCACGAAGGAGTTGATATTGGAGGTGACTATGTTGAACGGTTTCCTAATGGCGAGGAGTATGAGCAGTTGCATCATATTGATCATGATGAGAATTACAATGCAGCAGGGGATGATGTTGATCATAATGATGTAGATTTTGATCATGAGTTGTCGGACAATGATAATGATATGCATCCTGAAATGAACAATGAAGGAGTTGATGATGTTAGGGTTCATCGTGCTACAAGTGACCACATATCATCGAGCAACAGAAGTGGTTCTATGGCCATATTTTCGTCAAAGTTCATTGGCTGTGAGAGCATAGTAGTTGGACAATTATTTCGCAACAAACGTGACCTACAGAATAAACTGAGTATCTATTGCATGCGAGAAAATAAGGAGTTCAAGGTGACACGGTCAACTACACAACGGTATGAGGTTGTATGCTTGGAAAATACTTGTAAATGGCGACTACGTGCAACCACATTTAAAAAAGGAGAAATATTTGTTGTGAGAATTTTTGATAATGTACACAGTTGCTCGTTAGATATCGTGCATCGAGAACACAAGCAAGCCAGTAGCCGGGTTATCGGGCAATGTATCAAATCTAAATATGAAGGTATTGCACGTGTTTACAAACCCAAAGAAATTTAACATGATTTTTTGCAGAAATATGGGGTGAATATAAGCTACAACAAAGCATGGAGAGGTAAAGAGTATGCACTTAACAGTGTTAGGGGATCTCCAGAGGAGAATTTTGCTAAGTTACCTGCCTACTGTTATGAGTTAGTGTCGAAGAACCTTGGGACTGTTACACGTATCAAAACAGACGATAATAACAATTTTGTATATTTCTTTATGGCGATTGGAGCAAGCATTAGGGGATTTAAATCGCACATAAGACCCGTGTTGGCTGTTGATGCAACTACATTGAAAGGGAAATACAAAGGGTACATGTATATTGCATTGGGCATGGATGGTAATAAGCAAATATATCCTTTGGCTTTCGGCATTGGAGATGGAGAGAACGAGCAAGCATATACATGGTTTTTCCAAAACCTCAAGGATGCCATCGGAGATTTTCCGGTTTTGGTGTTTGTGAGTGATAGACACCCTGCTATTGAAAGGGCATTACGCAAAGTTTTTCCCAATGCATACCATGCGTTGTGCACGTACCATATAAGCAGAAAAATTAAAGCAAATGGACATGCAAAAGATGAATCAATAATACAATGTTTCATGCTCGCAGCTAGTGCATATTTGGTTGAAGATTTTGAGTTTTATATGGGGCAAATTGAGGCAAAAAATAGCAGGGCTGCCCAGTACATTCGATCATGTGACCCTACAAGGTGGGCACGTTCTCTTTGTCCATATAGAAGGTACACTATCATGATCACCAATATTGCAGAAAGCTTGAATGGCATTCTGCTAGATGCTAGAGAGATGCCAATAGTAGCATTAATAGAGCACATACGGGATTTACTGCAAAGGTGGTTTTATGAGCGACGTACTGTAGGTGCAAAATTGACAAAGCCTGTGACTGACCATATGGAAGAGCAACTCAAACTACGAAATTTGGAGTCCATCGGACTACGTGTGAAAGCCATTAATATGCATGAATTTTTTGTGGAAGGTGGGAGTTTGAGGGGTACAGTTAATCTCCAATCAAAAACATGCTCATGCAAAGTCTTCGATCTTGATCAATATCCTTGTGATCATTGTATTGCCGCTTGCAGAGACCGAAAAATTGCTCCTTATGGCATGTGTTCTCATTACTACACCGCGGATGCATATCGTGCAGCTTATGCTGAGTCCATTTATCCTTTGTTAGATGAAAAACAGTGGCATGTCCCGGATGACGTGGCAAGTCGCATTGTTCTTCCACCAAGATGGACACGTAGGCGAGCCGGTAGACCGAGGATGCAACGCATACCATCCGAAGGTGAAGATGTTATTGGATGTAGATGTAGCCGATGCGGTGGTGTTGGACATTATAGGCAGAGATGTACGAATCCATTGTCTTATGCTTCGAATTAGAAAGTTTTAATTTAGTGTTATGGTTTTGATAATTATTTCATATATTGGATATAATATTTTCTACTCCACGGTGGAAGATTTATTAGCAATCTTTTTTTTTTTTGAATTTAATCCCAAATGAAAAGAGGCTTTCTAGAGTTGATTTTAAATCTTTTGTTGACATCTCATTTTATGAAATGTCCAAATGATTTTGAAAAGAAAAACAAATATATATCATTTTTTCTTTTCTTTAAAATGGTTATTGATTTTAAATGTCAATACATTTTTTGTTAATTCCATCTTCATCTTATATAATATTTGTCTCCACTCTCAAATTTTTTACCCCACTATTAACTTAAATAATCTATTAGAAATTGATTTTCCAAGTGGAGGAAATTAGTTTCTGATAGGAGTAAAAATTATTCAATGATTTCCGCTTGGAGGAAATTTTTTCCAACAGGAGGAAAAATTTTCCGCCTAGCGGAAAATTATCCAGAGGCTTCAATTGATCTCCATATGAGATTTCTGACTGGAGGAAAATATTTCCGCCTAGAGAAAATATTTTCCGATAAGCAGAAAATTTTTTAGAATTTGCAATTGAGCTTGTAAGACGTTTGTGCATAATGGAATTCTAATAAATAAACATGGCACATTTTCTATAAGGTCAATTAGTTATCCTTACATCAATAACACATTGTTATCTTTGTTAAATGAACATTATAAGCCACCATTATCTTTACAATTAAAAGTCTAATGTAATAAAGAATATGCATCTATAAACATGACAAAAGGAAAGAAAAATGCATCACCACCCAGCTCATATGCTTAGTTCTTTGTTGTAAGCCTTATATGCATACTTCTCCTAAAGAACTTCATGTCACTAGTAATCTAGCATGTAAGAACTCGATGGTCTTGAGTGTAAACATGCCACAGTCACCAGTACAAAAAAACAATTATTATAACATATATTAGTATTATTAGAACAGTTAATATTTATTTAACAAACATGTACGTATTAAGGGGCTTTACCCGTTACTTTGCTAAGGGGAATTTTGTGCCAATTCACATGTAAACTCATCAACGGAGTTTATAAAATCTGTCCGCTGCTCATAAAAGGATGCAGACCGCAGTAAATAAGGTAACATAATGCATAATTTCTAGAAATAAATTTCTCACATGTTTTGGTTGCCAGCCTTATCTGAGTCATATACAGTCATATGATGCTCTTTCAAATCCACATGCCCTACCAGCCAATGTATGTTGCGCTTATTTAGTGGAATCAACAACTGTCAATACATTATAGGATTTCAGTTAGCACAACAAATAAAGGAAGGCATATGAATAAATAAATAGTTAACATTACACAATTTGGACATGTATATTGTACATGATTTACGCATTTCCATGGCTTCGACTCTTTCATTCGAATCCCCAATACATATTCTTGCATTGCATATGAGAATTGGAACTTAGATGGATTGGCGAGGAACTTTCCATAACACTGCTCAATGTATACTTACAACAAAATAAATTATTAGTTACCCAAAATCACAATAGCCACATATAGGACATCTGGCCTTTAAAACTTCTTTACTTGGAGAAAAATATTTTCCGACAGGAAAAAAATGCTTTCCACTTGGAGGAAAAATTTTCTGACAAGCGGAAAATTATCCAGAAGCTTGAATTGAGCTACATATAAGGGGTTTGTGAAAAATGGAATTATAATAAATATGCCACATTTTGTAGACGGTTAATTAGATATCTTTACACCAAAATCCATTATTATCTTCGATAAATGAACATCAAAATAATCTAGTACAAGATAAGTATTAAAAAAAATAGCTAGAAGTACATTATATATAAGAGCAAACTAATAAATGACTTCAACATCATATAGAAATTTCCCTGTACTTGGCAAAGACATATGGTAAAGACATCTCCATATCAAGTAGAGCTCGACAGAGCAAGCTTCAACCTGTACCATGTACTGTCCTATATCCAATCTACTTTCCTACTTCTATTTCTTGATTGGCCAAACCATATCATCACCATGGCCACATCATCATCTTCTACAATACCACTTCCAAATCCAATTTCCCACATCTCCAAAAATCAAGAATTTCAATTCCAATCTTCAGACTATATCTATCAAAATTAAAACTCATGACTTCTAAACGAACCAAACATAGTAATATTTTTTACCCACACTCCACAAAATCATCTCCATCTATGGTTAAAGCCACCACCATAGCCAGCAGCCATGAATGCATACCAAGCTTAAAAATTAACCACCTACCAATTGTTTTGCCTCTTATTATGCTCTTGTATATCTAAAGAGTAGTAGAAATGACAAAAGATGATTATAAATATAATTACTTTCAAAAAAAAAAAGAGAAAAAACATGAACTTTGAGACTAGAAGATGAGTTTATCCCATTTTGGAACAATTGTTGGCTGGAAAGAAACTCTAAATTGAGTGCTTGGTGAAGTAAAAATAACTCCTACACAGATTTTATGGTTTGTGTAACATGGCGTTGTTTGTATTTTGATGTAATTTTGCATGGATTAGAAAAGCAAGTCAGCCATTAAAGCAGGACAATAACTTAACTAATAAAGTAATTGTAATGCATATGTACGTACAACAAATAGTGGGTCAAAAACAAAATAAGACGTTAAATATATAATCACGTATGTAATTTTTAGTTACTTGTTTGAAGCATGCTTAATTACCTAGTGCTTAGCCAAAAAAATATTCATAATAAGTGATGACGATGATAATTAATTATTTGATGATTCTGCAACTAGAAATTAAAATTGCATTAAATAATAAAGCTCATAGCCAAAGAGATCGTTGGGTTGTTGAATTTGGAGGAAGGCCTTAAATCCATTTCAAATTGCTAAATGCTAATGTTGGATGGATGGATAACCTAAATTTGCAGCCAAACAGATTAATTAATGGAATACTTGGTAGATCTTGAAGGAGAAATTACCTTCACTTCATCACTACCTCGTGGGGAAATTGAAGGGCTACCCTCACTTGATAACTACTCAACTGGCTGTGACATTTCAAAGTGAAACTATGAGTCATACTGTTTTTTGGGCCATTGCCACCTTTACCATTTCCTTTTCCTCTCCCAATTTCTACACATGATAAACAAATTCTTTAAAAACTAAACCCTCAAAATATAATAATAATAATAATAATAATAAACAATTTTAAATAGTAATAATAATTAATATAAAAAATTTGAATTTGGATAAACAGTGCAATTTCAAATCTTCATGCCACCATCCTTGGAACTTGCCTTTTCCCTCCCACTTCCTACAATTTTAAGCATTGTTTTGCAAAAATCATTGCCACATTCAGCAAAACTATACCCAAAAAATAAAAAAAAAGGTTTCCACATTTAGCAAGCTGAAACAGGGAAGAAGATACCTGAGGATCGAGTACCATAATTATTTTCAACCTTGCTGACATCCTTCCAATGAGAAATAAAGTAAGAAAAGCAACTCATTCTCTGAAAACCCATTAAATAATTAAAAAAATTAAAATTAAAAACAAAATTTGTACAGCCAGAAAACTAAAAATCCCACTCAAGTCGCTAACACAGAGAAAAAAATTTGTACAACAAAAAAATGTCTCTTTAAACGCAAAAAATTGAGAGAGAGAGAGAGAGAGAGAGAGAGAGGAGGTGGAGAGGGGAGATGTGTCTGAGAGTGAGCTACAGATTCAGCCGTGCAGTTTTGGAAGGAAAGTGGAAAAAATGAAATTGTATTGTTAAAGGGTATTTTAGTCCAAATACATAAAAAGGTGGTTATTTTTTATAAAAAATATTTTTTTTGTTATTTTTCAATTGTTAATTTAGAAGGTGGTTACTTTTCAAAAAAACCCTTTCAGATTTTGATCTTATTGGGTAAACTAAATTATTGGTTTGGATAATTTTAACTGTATTAAAATTATCCACAACAATGGAAAATAATAAAATATTGTTTTCTAATTTTTATTTTTTCATTGTCTTTATTTTCAAAAACTACTCTAAGAAAACAATGGTTAAATGCTTTATAAGTGTTTAAAAAAAATTATTTTAAAAATAGCTAGTTAGACAGGCTTTTAAGGTATTGGAGGTTTATTTTACTTTTTTCTTTTTGTTCTTCTGTTTTAGATAGAATAAAAATAGCTAGTTAGACAGGCTTTTAAGGTGTTGGAGGTTTATTTTACTTTTTTCTTTTTGTTCTTCTGTTTTAGATAGAATATATTATTGCCAAGAAAATTGAAAACTAAACTACATAAAGCGAAGGCAAATTGACATAAATGGGTTTGTTCTATTTTATTTTGTTTCTTGTTCAATTTGTTTGTTAAAAGTAGTATTACAATTTAAAAAAAAAAAAATTATACATACTCCTTTTGTGGTTTTAATTCTCTCACATTATCACATGCTCCACTCCCTTTCCTTCAATTAATGGTAGAACCCTTCTAAGAATCCTTTCAAGACTCTTGGATGGTCTTGCCTAAAAAATCTCACTGAGCAATCTTTAAGGAAAATCCAATGGAATCTCATCTACATTGTAAACAATCAATACATCACTATAAAATAATACTTTAACGTATAAAGATAAAGTCATAATAGCATGTAAGTGCCAACTATACCCAACAATTATAGCCCATTATAGTATGATCATTACTATGCATACATACTAGGGTCATTACTATGTTTAAATTTTATATCAGAGCATTCTAAAAGTAAATATAAATAAAAGTTATACAAATTATATGAATGAGTAGAGAAAGATAAAGACAAAACAAGGCAAGATAAATACTATTGTTGTAGTGGAAAACTATAGAAACGGTAATTGATGCACAACGAATATTTTTTTTTGGCTAACTACTTGGATCTAGGTGAATAGATTTAAAAATATTAAAACGTGGGATGAAGATATCTCAGTAAGTGATAAAATACAATAGAAAATTAATACTTTTATTTCTATAACCTTTTTCTTAAAACCTCTTATTCCACTTTTTTAAAAAGTTTTCCTTTTAAAATCCTTTTCACAAAATCCAATCTTGCACCTTAAATCAATATCATAAAACCGATGCTTAAATAAATTTATAAAATAATCATAGAAAATCCATAAAAATTCACAAATAGAAACTTAATGATGTACCAGAAAAATAAATAGTATACAATACAATATATTTAGTGCTACCAAATAATGCTCGACATTTTGGATAACCATTGACATTAACAAAAGAGAAACAAAAATAAAAATCATAAGGTGAACCCATCTCATGACCCTTAGCATCCCAAGGGTATCGTGGCAAGAAATAAATCATGGGAATAATCCATCTCACAACCTTAACAACCCAAAATGTGTCATGGCAACAAAGAAACCATGGGAAGAACCCATATGACCTTTAATATTCCAAAGGTATTGTGGTTACCTATAGTGCTAATAACATAACAAATCCATTGATACTATATGGTACATCAATTAAAAATAAAAAATACAGTATTCATAAAACAATGTTTTCAAGATTATACTTTTCCACATTTCCAAACAATATTGTACCGTAAAATATAATTTAATATTCAAATCTAACTATTTATTTAAATATTAAAAAATTTATAAATTATCATTTCATGTCAAATCATAAATACTAGGAATGAAATATACATTACCATAAATCATTTTAAGCACTTTGAAATTCAAAACACAAAAAAATGCTTTAAAATATATAATTTCCAAATAGACTTTTCAAAATTAATTATTTTACAAAAGGATCAAAATATCAATTCAAATACCATTATATTTAACTAACAAGATCTACAAGTTTACTATGAACTCATCAAAATTTGAAACTACCTAAAATCTTTTTTAAAAGTTATATAAAATGATAATATATATATAACAGTAGATATTCATATATGCATATATAATCATTTAAATAAAACCTTATATATATATATATATATATATATTCAAACCATTTATATATTGTATTAATATGCCCATAACATTTAAAAACATAAAATACTCACATATATTGTCGCTGATCACTTCTGCTCCTCTGCAAGGTCATTTCCAAGAGCCGTACAGGTGCTTATAATATAATAAAATACTTGTCAGATTCTAAGTATCAAATGTCTTAAAATAATTTATATAACTATAACATTATATAAATTGGATACCGAATGGTCCAATTATGCGATGAACCTTTAGGATCTAGTATCCAAAATTGGAATTTTTCATCCAAAAGCCAATTTTATAAAATTGAATTACACAAAACTAACTCCAATTTTAATTGAATTACACAAAACTAACTCCAATTTGATCTTAAGTTGTCCAAATACAGTTTAATTTTTTTTGGTATTTAACTAATTGATCCAAAAATGGAAATTATTAAACGATGTTCAAAATTCACAAATTATATGTCAACGGAAAGCTCATGAGATGGGGAATATATTGGTGTACTCACCTTAGTCCAAAAGTCTCATTGGTGGCCCAAAAAACTCCTCAAAATTTTTGCTAAACTTAATGTTGATGGATCTCTTCAGATATAGAGAATTTCGACAAAGGAGGTGGGATTCTAGCTTAGTGGCAAATTAAGGGGAAAGAGGTATGCGTCGAACTAGAATGGCTGAAAAATGGCTAACCTTCTTGAAAAACCACAACTCGCCATCATCGGCTATGGGTCGCTGATCCTAAGTACATAAGATGATGATTGTCCTTTTGGGGGGTTTAGGCTTGTCAAACTCGACCTCGAATGGGGAAGGATTTTTTTGAAGAGTTGGTGCTAATCGAGCCTTTTCTCAAAACCAACACTTATAGTGATTCCGTGAATTAACTAGAAGCAGGGCCTGTGCTTTCTACTAATGCAGTCCCTTCTTAAGGGGAAGAAGCTAGTCCCTCTAATTGGGCCCCCATAATAGTCCTCTATCCATATCAATTAAGTAAAAGAACATATATCAATCTCAACAGGTTATCCATCTCATCGCCTGAGTAGGAATGCCCCATAAGGGAAGTGTAAGAGGCCGAATGGCCAAATGGCCAAAAAATTGGTGGGAATGTAAGAGGTTAGGCACATGTGGAGTTAGGGTGGTTGAAAAATGGTAAAATTCGATTGACCCGGTTGGTGTCCAAATGGGTTTGGGTTGAACTTATTTGGATCTCTCTCAGGTCTAAAGATGTTTTGGGGAATTTTTAGATATTTTTACAATTGTTTAATGGAGGCACAATTCCAAATGTATATGTAAGCTTTTGGGTCACTAGCAGATAAAAATCCGATACTAGTTCGAACACTGATATAATATTGATATTTAAATTTTCTCAAACAATTACTTTTTAATTGTAACTTTGAAATTAACATGCCTTTAGTTTATAAACTCATATTGATGTGCTCTACACAATTGATATGATGGTCAAATCAAAATCTTGATCATATAAAAAGTCAAACATAGGACCCACAAAAGGTCCAATAGGTCAAATTCGATCAAAGTTTCAAAATTTTAGGCATTTTTCAGGTTGAACTGTTACAATTAAACTTTGAAATTTGATAGTCAAAATGATTTATTTTTTATAATAATGAAAGTACCTTCAATGTAAAAATACTCTTGATGCACAAATTTGACCTATGAATCTTGATGCAAATATGGAATCTTCCTTGGGAATTGCCTATAAAGAATAGAATATATGAATAATTTTTGGGTGCCGATGTGGTAACGGTAAAAAACACTCTGACACTCAAGTTAGTGAGGTGATGACAAATTTGGTGCTCAATGTTAACTGTTGTTTGCATACTTTGATTTGTTTAAAGAATGAGCTTTTATAAAGTGCTTTTGAGATAAATCTCTCAATCTTTATGGTCATTAAGGAAAGTATCCTTAATTTAATATCTTTCTTTCCATCTATATTATCCTTTTTTGATATACAAGATTCATTACTATTAATGAAAGCGTTCCTTGATCCAATTATTTAATGCTCATGGTTCATGTCCTACTCCGAAATGCTCGGGATATGGTAATATTTCCATATATTACTAGGTTAATATTCAAGGAAACTAATCCAACCATCCTATGCATGTGAAGCAAGGTTGGAACTGAATAGACACAAATGTGTTGGAATACTTTATTTGACAAGGTTCATTCACTGTAAGTTACTAATTCTCCTAAACATCCTTATGTAGACTGAGTCAAAGACAAGTTAGAATAGATTTATAACTTGGATATGATAAAGGTTAGAATAGGATAAGGATTGGAATAATAAAATGGTTGATATGGATAAAGGTGGAATGCCTTAATGATTAAACCAAGTCCTATAGCATCAACAAGGTCAATGGTTTTTCTAATCTAACCATAATACTTATTCACAGATTGAATAAACTCACATGGTTGAATAGATAGGGTAGTCCAAGCAAGATTCCTAGCAAACGATACTGTCAGTCATCCTGCTTTAGTGTGTATATTTTATCTCATACGGCTAGCCATTTCCTCCCTCTCGAACACCATCCTAAGAATATAAATCAATTTATTTCGTAGACTAGATTAATTACTCGAACATACATCAATCCAGCAGTAATGTTTGTAGGATGATTCAATATCTTGATTAAGAATTCTCCTTTGTTTTCACAGCTTTTGCCTGATGAATGATACTTGAACTATGTCTCCTTATGAAATTTAAAATTTGAACTTACCTTTATTTCAATTACATTACTTTAGTTGCATCTTTATTAAGTTGGCCAAAGATAGTATTGCTAAAATATTATATGTTACTAAATTTCTATTACTTTAATGCTTTGTTGATGTCTTTAATAGCTTGCTTTACTTTATTGGTCCTTTCATATTTTTTGTTACTTTTCTTTGCTTCTGAACCATTTTTTATCCCTTGCTACTAGTGATATCTGTTTCAATGAGTACCTCTTTTGGGTACTAACACTTTTGTTTTGGCTTAATGAGAGCAGTTGTTGTATTTTCTTTCAATTTACTCTTCCGCTTGGCTAAAACTAAAACTACTAAAGTTTTTTAGTTATATGTTTATTTCGCTTTATGTGCTTTAAATTATAATTTTAACAAATTGGTTGAGATGAAACATATTCTTATTAGTAGTCATTCTATCTATCTTTTCAAAAAGACTTAGTATTTTATGATCAATTCAAGAAGATAGACTGTTCTATTAGACTACTGTAGTTACTACAGTTTGTAGCACTGTTCTATTAGACTACTATAGTTACTACAGTTTGTAGCTTTCCTAACTAGAGATCCTTAATTGGTTGATTTGTTGTTATTTTGAATATTTGATTCGGTTTGTAGTCATCCTAACCTTAGGCTGGATTATATTCATTTTAATTTGAGACCAAATAGTTGTCGTCCTGAAATGCATTTGGTGTGTAGATTCCTTTTGAGTTTTACAATTTCAAACAACAAAGATGCAATGAAATATGAATGAATGGAAATACTAAAGCATAATAACTACTAAGAAACTAAGTAGAGGAATATATTTTAATTCCACTGCATGGGATATCTTTCCTTTCTAGATCTTTCTTTTGTTTATTGTTGATCTTTAGGCTAGTTTGTCTCTTTCTTTCTTTCTTTCAATTTAACTATCATTTTTTTTCATACTCCACATGTCTTTGTTTTAATTTTTACTTTTTCCCTAGATAGTTGTAAGCAGCAATGTTTAATTAGATTTGAATGTGTACCATCCATCTTCTCAAATAGAACCAATCTTAGCTAACTTAGAGGAAAAAACACTCCAATTTATTTGTAGTAGTTTTTAGTGAATCCTATATGATTTTTGTAATTAATTTAGCCAAGGCTTTCTTAGGATTACTTCATAGGCTAAGGGAGTGATTATTACCATCATCGTAGAAGCAACTATATGAGTTGTAATGGGCAAGATTACTTTTCCAACTACCACACTTGTTACACCATTGAATCTAACTAGGTTTATATTTAACTTCTTAATATTCTTTTTATCACCACCTAACTGTTTCAAAGCTAGAAGTAAGACAATATCACTGGAGTTTCTATTGTCTATTGGTATTCTCTTTACTACTTGAAATTTGCTATCGTCATGTGGCATGTGAATCCCTTTTGCCATATTCCTAGTGAATATGATATCAAGTGTTGGGTCCGATTCCACAACTTTCGCTTCTCTTGTGACTATGATTACATGCCTCTTTTTTATTGTCGTTGTATCTCTGTCGCTTGTGAATCCTCTACAAATTGCATGCATTGCAATATGTTATTGAGTTGCTTTTGTCATTGGTGTTTCAGTTGTTTCCCATAGTATCTTTTCATTATTGTTTTTTCCAACTTTGTTATTTTTGTCTAGTAAAAATTTATTGAGGTAGCGTTTTTTAATTAGGTTGTGAATCTCCCACTTGAGTTACTTGTGTAATCCTCAATTAGGTGACCTATATCATGTAGAACTTTGACATGTTTCAATCCCATGGATCCAAATACATCTTCTTTAACCACATGATGAAATCGTTATCCTATAGATGCTAGATCATATTTTCAAGGTTAATACTGAGCGAATAGTTCTTGAAGGGATTCAATATGTGATCTTCTTTCTCCATTATACATTTAAAATCTCACATTGACTCTTACTTCCTCAATCCTTCCTTCATCAGCATTTATCTTTTCTTCTATTCTTCAGCCTCACTGCATCTATCTTATTTGTGGTTTTCTTCCAGATTTATTTGTTTCCTTACGTGAAGCAATAGATCAGCCATTGTTTGGGGTCGGTTCTTTACTAACAAATAGTATAGAGTAGTCTCTTGAGAACTTTTTCTTGAAAGCTATTACAGTAATGGATTCCTTATAGTCTTGTATTTCCACAATTTTTTTTGTTTAACTTAACACATAACTCTTCAACGTTTCTCATTTTCTTTGAATGATAAAGAAAATGTCATTAGCTTTATTTCTCATTTGATTGCTAGATGCAAAGTCATGAGCAAAATCCTCTATCAACTCTTCATAAAATTGATAGACCTTGATAGAAGTTGGTGGAACCAACTTAGAGTAGCACCTTTCAAACTACATTGGAATAATTTACATATCATTGTTTCCATTTTACTATTAGGAATTCCTATATGAAACATATCATGTTCGAATAGGATAACATGATCTTTAGGGTTGGTAGTGTCATCTAAGTGATCAAGTTTAGGCATCATGAATTGTGGAGGAGGGTTTGTATTGTTTATCCATTCATTAAAAGGATTTTGAGACAAAATACTAAACATTTCTCTATTGGTTTGGTATTCTTGATCCTTTTTTTGTATTTCAATCTCTTGAGCTATCATTTCGCGTAAGTCTGGTGATATCCTAAGAGGTTTTATCTTATAATCTTGATCTCTGTAGTTGCGCTTCTAGTTTGGATGGCTTTCTATTGAGACTGAATGATCTCTTTTTTCATTCTTCCTTCTGTGAGTGCATTCTTTTTTTAGATAGATACACACTTTTTAAAGATGAATTTGCCACGATCTTACCTCTTACTTTTCTGACCTTAGGCATATTAGTGTTTTTATTCTTTTGGGATATCCTATCTTTAGTAGTTATGTTCTTTTCATCTCGATTCTAGCCATTCTGAAGCTAATCTTGTTTTATTCCGATTATCTGCATTAACCATGTTAACATCAATTGTCTGATTATGGTTCTTTGTGTTGTCAGAGTACTTAACTGTCTTATTAATCGAAAATTTGTTATCCTATGTACTTCATTAATTGCAATTGCCATAACCAATTGTTCTTTGGTTGTAGCTAATTCATCTTTTAAAGAAGCCAATCTTTTTGCTTCATTTTCTTAAACATATGGCTAGTTGTCCTCATCAACATGATTGTGATTATTAGATTCCTCCACCATTGTTTCAAATTTGAACAACAACACTCACCGATCCAACTAAGATTTTGGATCACAACGAGGTGTTATTTTGATTGCCACGCTTCTACCTAGCACATTAAATTTAACCCATAGATCTTGATGTAAATATTGGAATCTTCCTTATTAAAAAAAAAAGGATTTCTTTTTCATTCATATACTTATTATCGTTAGTTCTTCCATTTTGATAATTTCTATGATTTCATAGATTATACCTATTTGCACAAATACCTTGGTGATTTCTGTTCATTAATACATAGAGCCCAATAGGACTTTCTTGCAAAAGAATAAAAGGTGAAGAATCTTGGGGTAACAATCAAAGACAGTCCAATACTTAAGTCAATGAGAAGTTTACAAAGTTGGTGTTTAATGTACGCTATTGTTGACATACCTTGATTTGGTTAAGGAATAAGATTTAACAGAGTGCATTTGAACTAAATGTTCCAATATTAACGAGCTTAAATCACAAAGATACTAATTCATTTATTTAAGGTAAGTATCCTTTGTCGCACCCCAAGTCTAAATACTTGAAATGTGATAAAAATCATATTTAAAACACTCAATAAAATTTATAATGTGGAACATAAAAAAAAAATCTCCAAATATCATTTATAAATAATATCTAAAATATCTCCAAAGATAAAAAACAAAAATAAACTTTTAACATCCAAAAAGTCTTTCAAGCTAACTAATATAAAAAAAATAAAAACAACTAAACACTATTATCATATGCCAAATCCAGCTACCTCAAACTATTGGGTTTTGTAGAAATACAAAAATAAGAAAATACTTAAAATAATAACAAATACATTTGCAAAAAATAACCTTTAGCAACGTAAACATAATTTTTTTATAAACTCTAATTGTTAAATACCTAGCAGGACTTGGCATAACATAATATTACCCGTTGGTAATCCAAAATCTGAATAAACTTGTGTGTGAGGCATGTAACAAGTGGGGAAACATAAATTTTAAAAACAAACACTCACACCCGAGAGTATGAGCCATATCCCTACTGTGATCATAAGTCGGTCCTCCCACATGAAACAATATGTCTAAACCCGAAGGTAAAGAACCATAAATCACTAGAAAATACCCTTTCATGATTCATCTCAACACCTGAATCATAGCATATCCATAAATGCCTACTAAATACCAACAACCAGAGCAAAAATACATATATCAATTATCCAACAATTTATTTGTACAATACATATATATTTCATAAAACATAAATAAATCAATAACATAAGTACATATTTGCTATGGTTTCAGTTCTTTAAAAAGGCCAGTAACTTACCTTGATCAGTAAAGTCTACAAAAGATTAATAATCTATGAATAATACCAATAGTCTTTCAACAATGTAAAACAGAACCATTATATAGCATAAATATCTTAAGTATAAATCCTAAAATCAAGCTTTTAAATCCAAAATAAATAATAAGAGTTGATACCATAAGATCACCATAGCCTAAGCTCCAAATCTTAAAATCATAAAGCTAAGAATAAGATCAAATCACCAAAAGCCGAATAAAAACCTATTAATCCATAAACAGTCTCTAAACAAAAATTCAATTCCTTATTCAAACGACATCATCTAAGCCTGAAAAATAATGGATACATGCATAAGTGACTGTGATTAAAATAATTTCATAAAATAATAATGAAAAACTATTCAAAATTCATTGAAAAGTTAACAAAGAAATACTGAAACTATTAGATTTTCAGAAACCTTCATTCAATGCTCAAATTGTTTCTCTTTCATGAAATTTTGTATTCATTTGAAATTTTACAGATTTAAACTAGAATATATATATTACTATAAAATTTTAAAGCCCAAAAAAGGTAAAAAATATGGTCAAATTAAATTTAGTATCTAATTGATAGAAACTGAAAATCAGCATTTCAGAGGGAAACCCGTCTATACAAAAATTCATTAAAAATAAAATACATCGCCAAAAGAAATAATATTTTACAAAGTTTAACTATATATAGTAATGATGCTACATAAAAATTATTAGGTCAAATAGAGATTGATAACTATTTTAAATCAAATTTTATTTTTTACTAAATGGACCAGAAAATAAATTCAAACAGCTGGATGTAGGTAACTCAGAAAATCACCACGGCCAAAATATAAAGAATTTGAAGCTAAATTGTTTTATAATAATATTAGATATATAGAGAATAAATTATAAAAATTTGTAGATAAAAATAATTTTGTTTGGATCTGTTTTAAAATTTTTACATACAAACCATATTGCAGTCGCACAGGAAAACCATACGGAGTGCATAAATTCAAAATTTCGTAATAAATTGAAAACAGATCCAAATCGCCCCAAATAAATTTCTATGGATTCATAAACATGTCTATTTTTATTCATATAGAATTTAGAGCCAAAATAAACTTTTAAATATTTCAAATAAATTCAAATATTCACTCTATATAAATCCCCATATAAATTACATATTAGGGTATCAACAATAATACTTCAAATTAGCCTTAATCAATGCTTCTATAACCCCAAAACATCTCAAACAATCTCATATAAATAAATGGATTAGAAAAACCAACCTTGATCAACCTCAAAGATTTAGGATCTTTTTTCCTATTCTCCAAAACTTGATCAGAAATCGAAAATTTCAAAGATACTGGATCTCTAACAATCTTAAATGGATACCAAAATCCTAAATTAAGATTGGAAGTCTTTAATACTAACTCTAATAGATTTTAGGGTTAGAAAAAAAAGACAAAGAAGAAGAAGAAGAAGAAGACTTACCCGATACCCTAGTGTCGTAAAGTTGAAAACAAAGTAAAATTAAAATGTATTTTTTTTTTCCTTTCCTTTTTATAAAACCAAAAATAAAGTAAATACCCTTTTTTTTTCAATTTTCTAATAAAATTGAAATATACTTATAACCAAACCTACTAGGATAAAAACTCTATTTTTTTTTAAAAATAAATAGTTATAAAACCTTTTTAAAAATATATATATATATATACACACACCATATATTTCATCCTTAATTCAATATCTTCCAGAAATTTGTATTATTTTTCCTTGATCTGCAAGATTCACTATTATTAAGGAAAATGAAACTTTTTTAAATTTAATTACTAGAAATCCAAGATTCACATTCTACCATGGAATACTCAAGATATGGTAATTTTTCCATATATTACTAGTTGATTTTCAAGAAAACTAATTCAACCATCCTTTGTATGTGAAGCATAGGGTTGGAACTGAACAGATGAATACGGATTGAAATACTAATCTTCCCAAATATTCCTACGTAGAGCGAATAGGATATGAGCTAGATTAGATTTATAGGTTGAAATAGGATAAAGGTAGAAATAGAATTAGAGTTGGAATAGGATAAGAGTTGAAATAAAAAAATGGTTGAAATATAATAAGGGTAAAATACTTTAATGATTAAACTCAATTCTATAACATTAACAAAACAAAGCCAATTGTTATTCTTATCGAGCCATAATACTTATTCATCGACTGAATAGATCCACATGGCTGTATAGATAGGGTAGTCCAAATAGGATTCCCTAACAAATGATACTATCATTCATTCTTCCTTTAATATGCATATTTTATTCCATACAATAATCACCTTGGTTCTTATTAAATATATTCAAAGTTGGATAAGCATTAGAACATTAATGAGTAGTTTTCCTTTTTTATTCTAATCTTTATATTGAGCATATTCTTTTTCATTATAAAAAGTTGAACTTTGTTATTAAAGATTTTCAAGTTATAAGGTAATTAGATATGGGGAAAAAAATTGAAATTACAAAGAATCCATTTTTTTATTAATATTTATTTTTTTGTGGGAACTATAAAGTAGCAAAAGTCATTGTCTTTTCAAGTAATAATATGTGTTCGAGTTCTCCATTTTGGATGGGTAATCAAGTTGGTCGATTGAGTGGCAGTTAGAAAATTTCCTAATCCAATTATTATATGTCGAGTTCGAGTTTAGTTAAAAAAAAAAAATCATACTAACTTAAATCAATCCATGTATATATATACATATTACATAAATTAAATTGCAATAATTCTATATAACAAAACTTATAATTCTTTATCAGCATTTAAAGAAAAAAGGAAAAATATTAAGAAATTCTTTCATTCACTTATTCAGTCCATTTTCTCTTCATGTGAATAGTAAAATGTCCAAATTTCTTAAGCCCTAGGTCACCTAAATATTTTTCTCTCAATCTCAACCTCCACATCCATAGTCGCAGCTTCCATAATCAGTCTTAGCCTCTCATAGTTTTGCTTGCAGCCAATCTTACTAACCCTTTTCAGTTGGTTATGCTTGACACCTATTTACTCTTTTGAATGCCATAATCTACATATTTATTTTGCTTGACGGTAACCCTTTCCATTTCTCTTGCTTAGATATCAAAGATACCATTGTTCTACTAGGTGTAAGAAAGTCAAGGTTTGGTCCTTCTCCTCTCTCTCTCTCTCTCTTTCTCTCTCATTTTCTCTCACATCATATATTCTTATAGCTCACACAACGCACATGATCTTTGTGTCAGTTGATGATTCTGCGAATATGTGGCAATTTAATCATATCCATACTTTTTATAAAATTATATAAAATTTGAAAAACTTTTTCTGTACTTTTAAATTTCTTGTTGTTTATCTATTTGACTAATTCTTTCAAAATGAAAATCAATTTTCAGGATCCTTGTTCTTATTATTGATTTTATTTTATTTTATTTTTACTGTTATTTGCTGTATGTTTTATCATTATTATCATTTTTCCTTTTTATAAAGGGTGGATACTCTGAGATGGAGACTTAAAAATTATTTATTTTTTAAAAAAATTTTGGCGTGTGCTTAATTATAAATAAATTAGCTACATTATAAAGAAATTTTGAAGGGAATTCATATTATAAAGAAATTAACTAATACATTATATAATTAAAATTAAGCAATAAAATAACGCCTTGAAAGAATGATTTCACAAGCATAAACGCAACTATAAAGTTGCATAATGCTAGATTAAACACAACTATAAAGCTGCATTATGTTGGTTTATTCTTATAACCAATGATACTTAACCAAATGGGCAATTAAATGTAGCAAAAAGATCATTAATACACAGCTAGCCTTATCTTTCTTCTTTCTGCCTAATTCTATTCGGAAAGCCGAAGTTGTGTGGTGCGCCAATCACAAATAATCCTTAATGGATCACCTTTTCTTTCTTCTAGATATTTCTAATTAGCTTTAGAGTTGTCACTAATAAAAATGGAATTTTAAAATAGTGTAAATGCAATTGAGTAGCCTAAAGACTTTAATTTTCACATAAATGACTATTGTGGTGTTTTTATAGATGTAGAATATTAAAAATAATCTAAAACATGTATGCAACTCATGTTTAGGCATATAGTCCATATATACTTAACAAAAAAGCATAAGTATGTTTTCTCTATTTGTTTCAATTTAATGGGTTGATTATTTATAGTGTATGGTTTTTTGTTCTTTATTTTTTTAAATGGAAAGTGATGCAAAATTAACTTCATCTAAGACTTCATGTACTCCAAAGTTATCTCCAAATATCATTGATCGATCTAATACACCATGTGAATCTGATCATGGGCTGCCACATTTGCCTCCTCAAGCAACAACTATTAATAAAAAAAAACTAACAAGGTCTGTATCAATGGTTTGGCAACACTTCACTAAAATTGAAGAAGATGATTCCGATGACCCTAGATGCACATACAATTATTATAAAAGAGATTATTGTTACAATACAGAAAAAATGTGGAACTAATACTTTGTTGAATCATTTAAAATTTCAATGCAAGAAAAATCCACATAGAGTTAAGAACAAAAGTTAAACAATCATAAGCTTTAAAGGTAAAAATGATAGTGAAGGTAGTGGAAACAGTGTTATAGAATTTAGTAAAGAAGCATGTAGAGCTACATTAGGTAGGATGATTATTAAAAACGAATTACCATTTATATTTGTGGAAGGGGATAGGTTTAGAGACTTTTGTAGTATAGTGTGTCCAAAGTTTGATCCACCATTTTGAACAACAATTGCTAGAGATTTGTATCAATTTGATTTCGAAGAGAATAAGAAGTTGAAAAGTGTACTTATGGCAAATTCACCAATGGTTGGCCTTACTTCTGATATGTGGACCTCTAACCAAAAAATTAGTTATATGATTGTGATGGCCCATTTTATTGATAGTGAAAGAAAGTTGCATAAAAGGATATTAAGCTTTTGTTAAGATGCTAATCATAAAGGTGAAACAGTAGGAAGTTAATTAAGAGTTGTTTGATTGATTGACACATTGAGAAAGTTTTTATAATAACTATGGATAATGCATCTATTAATGAAGTTGTTGTTTCTTACATAAGAAGAAGACTAAAAAGTTGGAATGGTTGTGTTTTAGAAGGTGAATTTCTCCATATGCGATGTTGTGCATACATCACTAATTTAATTGTAGTTGAGAGATTGAAAGAATATTATATCTTAATTGATATAATTCGTATTGCTGTGAGATATGTTAGATCATTTCACTTAATGTTACAAAAATTTAAAACATGTGTTGAGAGAGAGAGAGAATCTAAGGCCTAGTTATGGATGTGCCTATTAGGTGGAATTTCACCTATTTGATGTTACAATCTGCTTGTAAAGTTTAAAAGGCTTTTAAAATGTTGGAAGAAGAGAATGAGCATTATTACTCTCATTTTGATTTTAGACTACCTAAGGATAAGGATTTGGAAAAATGCTCACGTTTCTCTTAAATTTTTGAAGTCTTTTTACGATGTTATCTTGAAATTTAGTTCTTCTTTTCATGTTACATTCAATATGTATTTCGTTGAATTTTGTAAATTAAAATAGAGTTGAATAAATTGATATTAAAAGATGATGGAATTTTGAAAACCATGGCTACCAATATGAAAAAGAAGCTGGACAAATATTGGCGCATAATTGATACAATCAATATTGTGTTATTTGTGGCTGTTGTCCATGATCCTCAATACAAATTGGATTATGTGACGCTTTATTTTGATAGATTGTATCATGTAAATGTGAGTGGAAATATGGTTAAAAAGTGAAAGAAACTTTGTATAAGTTGTATGATTTTTATGTTGCAAGGGATAAAATTTCTAACGCATAGTCTAAGGATGTCCAAATAAAAAATGTGGTGGATTGTAATGATAATGATGATGGTGAGGAAGATGATTTGATGTCAGAGTAGAAACGAAAATTGGACATTGTCTTGAAAGTTAGACATGAAGCTGACAAATATTTAATGAAGTTGCTAAAGATATAGGCAATCGAATGTTTGATTTGTTGGATTGATGGAAGTTGAATTGCATAAAATTAAAGATTTTATCATCTATTATAAGAGAAGTGTTTGCTATCCCTTTATCCATAAAAGCTTCTAAGTCAGCTTTTAGTAGTGGAGGGTGTGTTTTAGATCCTTATTGAAGCTCACTACCTCCCAATATACTATAAACATTGATATGCTCTCAAGATTGGATTAAAGCTTTCTTTGTCCCATTTGATATTCATGTTTATGATGAAATATGTAAGATGTGTTAAGAAATTGAAATAGGTATGTTTGCAATAATTTTAGAAACTTTTTATTTTCTTTTAATAAATTTAATACATAAATAAATAAATAAATAAATATATATATATATATATTATGTATGCTATATATATATATATATATTTTATAAATGCTACTGGGAATTTATTTTTTCCTTAATTTTTAGATTGATGATGTTCTTGATTGAGCTTGGTACTGCAATGCTGCTGGTTATGTAACTGTTTTTGAGTAAGTATATTATGATTTCATTATATATGCTATATAGCTATATATATATTTCCAATATTTTATGCTTTGTTTATTTTTGTAAAATTAATTTAATTAGTATCTTGTTTAAAAGTTTACAACTTGGAGGTAGGAAATTGAAGGCATTAGAGTAATAAAGTTTTATTGATTTGTTGTTGTAGAGTTTGGACTATGGAGATTAGAGTTTTTATACTTTCAAATGTTGTAATTTGTTTTTATCTAATTTGTAATGTTTAAATACTAATAATAGTAGTTGCTTTGCTGCTTGTTAGTCATTTAGTTATATTTTATTTTTGTTTTGTAATGACATACTGACATATATGGATTTATGTTTAATTATTTGTTGAGTTTTTTTTTCTCTTAGGTAATGAATTACTGATTTTATGTGTAATGCTGTTTTAGGTAGTTATGTGTAAATATTAATAGATACGAATGTATAAATTTTGTGTTGGCATGTTAAAATTTGAATTGGCAGGTATTAAAAGATAAAACTTTTAAATATATATAAAAAATAATAAGGCCCAAAAAATAATATTAATAAAATTTGAATTTGTACTGTTTAAGGTCCCTTCCAAATAAAGCCTAATTTGACCACCTAAATAACCTGACTTAGGGGGGTGTATTGAATTATGAATTTGATGGATTTAAAAAGATTTTAAAAGTTAAAGGATATTCAATTAAGATTTTTATGTAATTTATTAAAGTCTTATGGTATTCAATTCAGAATTCTATAAAATCCATATAAATTTGGTGGTATTCAATTATGACTTTTTAAAAGTCTATAAAAAGTCTATTAGCATTCAAAAAGTCATTAACTTGGAAGGATTTTACAAATTGATAGATTTGATTGGATTTTGGGATGCTAGGTATAAATAGTCAAGGCTTTCACAAATCTAGCTTCCCTACAGATTTCATCGATTTGAGAACCTAACACTGAGTGAGACCCCTGCCTTTAGACAGAATGAAAAATGAACGGACAAACCCAACCTGACGGACGAATGGCCAGATGAAATCGACAGACCCCATGTGCTCCCTTTCTTGATCTGGGCTTTTGGGTATGATTCAATTTTTTTTTCTGCTTTTTTCCCATCCTCCAGCTGTTGTTTGATGAAAAGCCAAATCAATATTTTGAAAATTCGAATCCTGAGTGAGAAGTGATAGCTGAAACCTGAATGAGCATTGTGTTTTTACTGGTATTTTCTTTGACACTTCCTTTAAGTAGCTAATTAAAATATCTAACAAATTATAACAACCACTAATGAATACTAATAAACATTTGAGATAGATAAATTATATACAATTAAGTATCAAAAAAAGAGAGAGCCTATGTTAGTAATATGCTTTGTGTGTGTTGAGTCACTGCTGTTCTTTGGAAAATACAAAGAAGAATAACATTCATCTCCTAAATCTGGTAAATTATCGTCCATGGTAAAAGAAAAAGTAATTGGTTTTAATTTTATTTAATAATATATATATATATATTTTTTCAGGATGGAAAGTTTGATTTGACTCCAATGTTGGACATATGTAAAACATATAGAAAAAAAGATTCCTTAGCTTTAGGAAGCCTCCAAAGCCTACAACCTCAAAGCCAAGCTTTTCCTTATAAATAGGATTTGAATTGCAAGTATTTTCATGATTTGGTTGTTACTATGTAAGAAGAACATAAATTTCTTAGAAAAATATTTTAGTATATAAATATCGATATTATGTTTGATTTTTGGGTGTTTTTAATTTGCCACTTTAGAATATAGAATCTTGACTACTTGAGCTAACTTCCTTGGATACTTTTGGTGGTGCTTAGATTAGTTTGTGTTAAATTATGCAACTGTTGTTTTGGTTGTGTGGTGGATTTTTAGATAGGCTATAGAGTTTAGAATATGGAATAGTAATCATCTTTAGAAATCATCCTTACTCCTTCAATCTAATCTAGTTTGCTAATGTAGAAAAGGATGTGTTTGCCAGTACAATTACTAATTAGATAGTCACCTTCAAACCAAGAACACCAACATTTAGGCGTTCCTCTGGAGTAGATTTCTTGAATGCATTTTTAGGAGGAAAAGCTCCCCAAAAACCTGTTCATAGTGTGATTAAAAAATAGTAGCTCTAAAAAATATTAGCAAATCAAGATATAGGTTATCATTTTATAGGGTGTAAGCAAAACTATAAAAAGAAAAAAAAAAGTGTATATAGTTACAAGTAGAAAATATGATTTTTAAATAAAAATTTAAGAAAAAGTAGGAAAATAAATTATTTCTGGCTCCAGTTAGTAGTTTTTTTAAAGTATATCGTGAATCTAACATGACTTATTAAATATTTTTAATCTGATTTTATAGCATGATGAGTTTGAATGTGAAGATCTTGATCTTGTTTATTATATGCTTAATTTATAATATACATATAAATATATAAACTTGAGTTTTCAATTATTCATGGGCTTTATATTTAGATATTTATTATTACAATGGGAGATTCACAATGAAAATGTAAAATTGCATATAACACATGGACCTCACAAGAAAATAATATGTTGTTGGAAGTGATGGTTGATGCTGCTAATTGTGGATGGTGTGACAATAATGGTGTATTTAGCAAACTAACTGTGGAAAACAATATACGTCCTAAGCTTAATGAAACACTTAGGTGTAATAAAAATTATATTGGGTATCAAATTTGCTTGAAATGGTTTAAAACACGTTGTCAAACACTTTCTCAACTCATGCAATTCAGCTCCTGTTTTGGATAGGATGCAACCACGCAAAGATTCACTGCCACAGATGAAACATAGGGTAATTACTTTAAGGTGAGATTATAAATTTTCATAAAAATGTATTTTATATTATCTTATATATTTTTTTTTGTATTTTTATATGTCAACAAAATATTATATTTATTTTATTTTGTTTTACTGTTTTTTATATTTGTTAGTCTCATCCAAACCAAAATCACCTTCAAACAGACACTTTTGCTGACTTTGAGGATTTGAAAATTACTGTTGGAAATGGAACCAATGGAAAAAACTCTATTGGATTGGGAGAGGACATAGATGCAACAATTTATGGGCAAGATGAAAATACACATGTTTGGATAGATGACTATGCATATGATGAGATTAACGAGGCATACGTGCAAACTCACCTCGATCCATCATACCAAACACCTTTACTCGGGCATAATTCAATGTCAGGGCTCGATCCAAATTTAGAAGTTAAAAAAAAAACAAACTAGAAGTGAATATGAAGGGACTACTCGTTCATTTGATCAGAATGCCACTCAAGTTGATCTTCTAGAAAACTTTCTCATGGTTTGGATTTGGAAAAATTGCCACTAAAATTCAAGAAATGTATAGCCTAATGGAGAAAACAGAAAAGGAAATTAGTGAAAAAGAGAAGAAGAATGATATTTGAAATGCTATTAAGGAGACTCCAAATTTGGATAATCGTGGCTGTTATAATGCATTTGCGTTGATTTAGAAAATGGGAGTCAAAGATGCATTCTTGAAGATGTTAATTGAAGAGTGGTTAGAATGGATATCATTTAATATGGAATGAGTGTTAAAATATATATTCAGCTATTTG
Source organism: Ziziphus jujuba (assembly GCF_031755915.1). Classification (NCBI taxonomy): domain Eukaryota; kingdom Viridiplantae; phylum Streptophyta; class Magnoliopsida; order Rosales; family Rhamnaceae; genus Ziziphus; species Ziziphus jujuba. Next base: position 19,665,760 of record NC_083379.1, on the reverse strand, counting down.
GACATTATTAACTATTTTACGAAATATGTTTTTAGTTTTGGTATATTTTTCTCTCTAGTTTGTTTAAGTAAATTTTTTTTCCTTTGCTTTATTCTTAAATTTGTAGTGAATTGAATTTTTCATTAAAAAGGTTTTTTTTTTCTTCATGATCTTATTATTTTTATTACATTTTGTATTTTTCTAATAATACTTGATGTTATGTTTTAGATCAATAGAGAAAATGGAACGAGAAGAAGTGGAAGAAAGAGATACACAAGAAGATGGAGAATATTATGAAACCATTAAATTAATATTGTTGGTAATTCAAGCAATACTTGAAGTATTAAATGCACTAATGATTAGCATATGTGATGAATATATCGAACGTCCAATGGCTTGACGACCAATCACTCTTAAGAGGTATAATTATATTCATAAAGTATTGAAAGAAGATCCTCAACATTTTAGACAATTATATAGGATGTATCATAATGTGTTTTTGAAGCTATGTAAAACTAATAGAGAAAAAAATACATTTGCAGGATACAAGATTCATTTACATTGAAGAAATGCATGCAACACTTTTACTTATCATAAGTCAAAATTCGAGCTATCGTATGACTTGTGAAATGTTTAGTTGTTCACATTTCACAGTGAGCAAAAACTTTAACAAAGTTTTGAGGGCTTTGAACACAATAGCACTAGATATGATGGTTAAACCAAAATCCATAGTGCCAAGTAAAATAAGAGAACATACAAGATTTTACCCTTACTTCAAGATAAATAATGGATGTTTTACCTATTTATTTTTTTAGTAATAATAATAATTATTGTTATAGTTTTGTTATTATTAGTGTTGTAATTATTATTCTAACATCTTATATTTTATATTAATTATAAATTTTATTATTTTTTTAAGAATTATATTGGAGTTATTGATGGCACACACATACCAGCAACAGTAAAGGGTCATGACATAAGTGGCTACCAGAATCGCCATGAAAAAATTTTACAAAATGTATTAGCAGTTTGTAGCTTTGATTTGGAGTTCATATACATGCTTAGTAGATGGGAGGGTTCGGCACATGATTCAAAATTGCCATATGATGCTTTATGAAGGAGGAATGGATTTAAAGTGCCACATGATATATATATTTTTCAATACGTACTAATTTTTACAAAAATAATATTTACAAATTAATTATTAGATTTATATTTTTAGGTAAATATTTTCAAGTGTATTGTGGATTTCCAAATCGTCACTAATTTTTAGCTCCATTTCGAGGTGTTCAATACCATTTGCAAGATTTTTCTAGTCTAGGTTATTACCCCGAAACTGTAGCTGAATTGTTCAATCTTTGTCACTCTTCTTTAAGAAATGTAATTGAGAGGATATTTGGTATATTCAAATCTAGATTCATAATTTTTAAGTCTGCAGGATTGCATAATTTTCTTTGTAAGGAATGTTGTTCTGATGAGTTTTCTATAGAGCCAAATGATGAATTTCTATCATTGATATTAATACAAAAAACTGAAGAAAATCATTTTGGAAAGCTGTTTGAAAGTCAAGAGCAATAACGAGAGAATTCTAATGAATGGAGAATAATGGCTAAAATATGTTGATAGATGCCCAAAGTATAAGAAATCAAAGTAATGAACAAAATTTTTTTTTAAAATAAAATTTTGCATATAATAATAAATAATAGAGATGGTACAAGACTATTTGATATATTTATCTAATTTTATTTTAATTCATCTTGTTAGCTGTTTTTTTCTTTCTATTTTTCATTTTTTTAAAAAATATTTCAATGATGATATTATTAAAGTTTAATATTCATAAATATGTTGTTTGCCTGTTTGTTAACATTTGTTAATTTGTCTGATATGATAAATGTTTTACAATGCTTATGGTATGATAAAAATGAATAAATAAAAATAATAAAAAAATTATGCTTATGGTATAGTTGTTCTAGTAAAATAAATTATATTATTCACCAAAATAGTAAAATAAGTTATATGAAAAAAAAAAAAATTGAAATCATTAGAATTCCATAAAAATTTATTAAAGTCTATAATATAAGTCCTACAAACTTTATTAAACTAATATAGAATTCTGATAAAATTTATATGGAGTCTGTAGAATTCTAAGAAAATCTATGAATTCCATTAAACATATTAACTCTTTTAAAATCCATCAAACTTTTAATGAAATACACCTTTTTTAATTTTTTTTGGATTGGATTGGTTCCATTTATGTCTAACTCGGTTTGCATCGGGTTGAATCATGACCTACCCTATTTGATTAGTTTGATGAATGATTTTAGCTTTCAACCTGTCTAACCCAATTTGTATACATCCCCAGTTTTTAATACAAAAAAACAAAGAAGAAGAAAATTTTCAAAATATTCCCTTACACTTTCACCCAAGTTTCTATTTGTGCTCTCTATCTTTTTTTTTTTTTTTTTTCAAATTTTATCAAAAACTTTTAGAGAAGGGGTAAATTTACATGGCACTAAAATTTGGTGAGGAAATTGGTTAAAAAAAAAGTTTAAAGGGAGAATTAAAGCTTAAAAGAAATACAATATGATATTTTTTAATTTTTCAAAAAAAAGTTTCTTTAAAGAAAATTTTCAAAAAATATGTTAAAAATTCTTTTCTTTTCCCAATTTTTATTGTTATTTTATTTGGATGCCGACAAAAGTCAATTAGCTCGGAAGCATCCACAAAATGCATCTAAGTCCTTTTCTTGTTTGGGAGACTTTCTTTTGTTAATGAAGTTGACAGTACCATCGATCCGGGAACACCACAGTTTTCTGTTAAAGTTTTAATTTTCATGATCAAATAGAAAAAAAGAAAGTTTGAATTTTCGTTTGCTTTTGGTATGACTGACTTTTGACCCTTTCTTCTCTAGGTTCTCGTACCGAACAAGAAAAATACTTTGGTTATTTATTTATTTATAAATAAATCGTATGGTACATTCTCAATACATAATTCAAAATTCAAAATTTAATTAATGAATTCGAATATGTAAAAGTTACTACTATTTCAAAATATTTGGAAACAAAAATGTAGGGCATGCTTGGTAGGTGTTCTTCCCCACCTTAAAACATTTTTTCTTTGCATCTAAACAAACAATAATAATAATAATAATAATAGTAGTAATAAATACTTTTACTAAAGAATAATATATTATAATTTGACATTATATATATGTATATATATATTTTCCGTAAATGATATATGACAGAAATGTTGCAATAAAAAAACATTACAATATAAAAACTAATTTTGCGAAAACATGTATCTGGATTTTTCATTTTCATTTTTTTTTAATCCAATCCTTATTCATTAATAATATGACGCTGTTGAATTTAAAAATATTAACAAAAAATAAAATAATTATAAATGAAAATGAATAAGATGAGGTAGAATTATTACTTGTTAAATAAAAATAAAAATAGAAAAAAAGACAGAAAATCTCCATGTAAAAAATATTACCAAAAAGGACTTATATTTTGTACCATTTTCCATAAAATTCGTTTTTGTTCCTACTTTTGTTCATTTTCCATAATGATCCCGGGAAATGCAAAATAATAGACTTTTTTTTTTTTTTTCGGTACAGTTCAGAAATAGTCAACTTTGACGGTTTGTCCAAAAAAAAGTAGAAAATAAGATGAGATAAAAAAAAAAAAAAAAAAAATTTAAGGAAAGCAGGCAAACGGGTGAACTCATAAAAAGTGAAACGTGAGGCCCAAGCACCGTCTAAAGTGTGGGCCCAAGGTAAGAGATTGGTAAAAGCCAGAGAGAAGACCCAATCTGCCGGCCCATCAGAGGAGAGCTCTCTTCATTCTTCGGCTTCTTTGTTGCGCCGCTTTGTAACAGGGATTATTTGGCCGTCCGAAAACTTGGGGAATACAAACCGAACCGTTTTTAGGGGCGTGAAAACCAAACGGTGACGAAGAACGCCGAGTCCATGACCAAAAAATGCTTGCTACAAACACATACTGCCTGCGCACGATAACTACAACCACTACTTATCATATTCAATCGCCATGTTAAGGTCGGTGCTCTTTCTTTCTCTGGGGACATACGCTCCTTAGGTTTTTCAATTTTGTCTTTTTTTTTTTTTTTTTTTTTTCAGGTTTTATTATTATTATTTTTTATTGGAGAGCTATATGAGTCTAGGATTGGGACGAAACTCCGTTTTGTTTTCCAGCTCACCGTGTTTGTCCTTAAATTTTTGTGAATTTGCAATCTAATTCATAAGCTAAATGAAAAAAATAAAAGGGTTTGGGGTAAATTGATTTGGGACGTCATTAATCTTTTTTAATGTGCACTAATTTGTAGACTTTGTCGATTAATCGTCGATTTTGTAAGAAACTGCAGTGGGAAAATTATGGGTGCAATTTTTGCGTGAAGAGCCCCTAAGCAGCTATGTTGATATGGGAGGTTATGCTCCAAAAATTGGAATGAATTCGGTCTGTGGGCTGAGGTTCCCACATTGTAGCACTTGAAGCTGCTTTCCAGCTTCGAAGAGGAAGAAAAAAAAAAATGTAGCCCGCTTATATGGGGTTCTGATCCTTGTCTAATTTTTATGTTTCTATAATGAGGAAAGAATTGGATTCTGATTGGAGTGATTTTTACAATGCAGATTTTTGACTTCTAGATGTAGTAAGAGAGTTGAACATTCAATCATTACAAGCCAGAGGCAGGGAAATTCAGCAGCGAGAAAGTATGTGGCAACTGTCTCAATTGGGTTACATCTTCCCCAATACAGAGCATACTTGCATTATAGATTTCAAACTAGAGAGTATGCTTCACTCTCATTGTACAATACCGCCAAGAGTTTTGGACATGGTAGTTTTTCCAGGAACTTCCGTGTGTTCTCAGCGAGTAGTGCAGTGACACATCGTGCTCAAATTGCTTGGACGAGGCTTTCTCATAATTGTTTGTCTAATGCCCGAATTTTTCCGGCCATAAATAGGATTGCTCAAGCAGTCAGCTTGGCTATAACTCGTTCTCACCTAGCAGTTCCTAGCATTTTTGCGTTGCCTTGTGGCCAGTTAGCATGGGCACAGAGATCATCCTCAGACTCAGACCGCTTTCCTTCACAGAATACTTTGTATATGCGTGCTCAAGATGGTCATGCTTTTATGACCTCATTACTGTGGTCCGCTATGGAAGGTCTAATCTTGGTACTGAGAGCTCTGTATTTGGCAGTTTTGTTCACACCCAGCATAGTGATGGCACCATTGGCAGATTGCTGTGGGCCTCAGTTCAGGAAAACATGGCTGCGGGTTGTACACCGAACCTTGGAGAAAGCGGGTCCAGCATTCATCAAATGGGGCCAGTGGGCAGCAACACGCCCGGATCTTTTCCCTAGAGATTTGTGCACAAAGCTTTCAGAGCTTCACATGAAAGCTCCTGAACACAGCTTTGCTTACACGAAGAAAACCATCGAAAGAGCATTTGGCCGTAAGCTCTCTGAAATTTTTGAAAATTTTGAGGAGACACCTGTTGCGTCTGGAAGTATTGCACAAGTGCATCGAGCTTCTTTGAGATTTCGGTACCCTGGTCAAAAGGTGAAACCTATGGTAGTTGCTGTAAAGGTTAGGCATCCTGGTGTTGGTGAATCAATTAGGAGAGATTTTGTAATAATAAATATGGTAGCTAAAGTTTCAAAGTTCATTCCTACACTAAAGTGGTTGAGATTGGATGAAAGTGTACAGCAGTTTGCAGTTTTCATGATGTCTCAAGTTGATCTTGCAAGAGAAGCTGCCCATTTGAGCCGCTTTATTTATAATTTCCGTCGATGGAAGGATGTTTCATTCCCTAAGCCTGTGTATCCACTTGTGCATCCTGCTGTCTTGGTGGAAACTTATGAGCAAGGTGAAAGTGTCTCGCACTATGTCGATGATCTTCAAGGACATGCTCGGATTAAATCTGCACTTGCTCACATCGGGACACATGCACTGTTGAAGATGCTTCTGGTAAAATAAAACATGCTTCTGATATCTGCTTCCTATTGGTTTATGCTTCTACTGCTGGTGATTGTGTTGTTTGAGTTTTGACATAATGGTTGTTTGATTTTTGATTTGTATGTCTTATAGGAATGTTTTGTTGCATTAGAGTTTTGTGTTTTGCACCAAAGGTTGCTGAATAACTAGCATGAAATTGTTCTAACAGCGTGAAAAGTTGAGGTCTTTGTTACATGCTTTTTGTGGAAAAATTTATGTATATGAAATGTAAAAATAAAGAGAAAGATGTGTTTAAGTGTGTTTTTTCTTTCTAGTTTTTAAAAGAAAACTTGTATTACATTGATCGAGAAGAAGATCTTCAATTGAGCAATTTGAGAATGGATTTTGAAATGGTGCGTTATTCTAGATTGTTCAACGAAAAGAGCGTGAAATATTAATTTGCAGATACATTATGCAGGTTATACTCAAATCTGAAATCCAAATCCTCCCTATCCACAAATTGAAACACAATAAACAGACTTTTTCTCTACCTTTTCCCCTAAAGAATCTCTTTCTCCCCAACTTCTCTTCTTCTTCCTGATAAATTACTATCTTTGAAGAACGGGATGCAGCCACAGAAAATTGTATGGGTTGTTGTGATTTAAGTCCTACTATGTTTCATAAGTTATCTGGATTAACAATAAAATGCATGCATGCATGTATCATCTTATTTTTCATAGTTATCTCTTTAGATTTGTATCACTGTCTTTGTTGATATTTTTTTGATTACGCAAAGTTTGCTTGCAGAATTCAAATTTGACTTACTTAAGTAACATCTAGTAGCATATATTACTCATTCTTAGTTTCCTTTTATGTCCAAATGAAGGTAACCAACAGAGCCATTGCTATGTTATGGTGCATGTTAATGGCCTTCATTTCTTGGTACTTAAATACAATTCTATTACCATCAGTCAGACAACTGCTTATTGATAAAACATAGTTGGAGTAATGTACAATAATTTCATTTAGTGGTTGTTAATTTTCTAATCCTGAACTTATTATGTTAAGATTTAACATTTATGTATTTATTTTTATGTTCTACAACAGAATATGGATTATTTTTTACTTTTGAATATTTTATTTTTTTAGATGTGTTAAATTCATGGATGGGTTTGGTCCTTTTATTTTTGTATAACTTTGCATGTTTTATATTCTGATCATGCTCAATCTCTTTACCAATTATGTGGTCATCTTTAGTCACAAGTTTAAGCTGTTTTTAGCTTCATAAGGTTCAAAGTGAAGTAGGATGTAATTTAGTCTTGGATGACATCATAATTTCTTCTTTCAGGTGGACAACTTCATACATGCAGACATGCATCCTGGAAATATCCTTGTCCGGGTGGGTCAGAGCAAGTCTCCTCGAAAACGGCTTTTCAAATCAAAGCCGCATGTCATTTTCCTTGATGTAGGCATGACTGCTGAACTTTCCAATAGTGACCGAGTAAATTTACTGGAATTTTTCAAGGCTGTTGCTCGTCGCGATGGTCGGACTGCTGCTGAATGCGCGCTCAGCTTATCTAAGCAACAAAACTGCCCTAATCCTAAGGCTTTTATTGAGGTAAAATCTTATGCACAAGATTTAAATTGGTTGGATTTATTAGGCTATAAGGAGGATGCAGGAGCGAAGTTCATAGAGAACATTGATATTCTCCAGTCTCAAAAGTTGAATCCTAAAAGTGCAACATTTTTGTATATGATAATTGAAGAAATATTCTGCTTTTATTCTGTTATTTCAATAATACATTTCTGATGTTGAATATATATATATATATATATTTATATAATTCATAACTTTCTTTATCATTAATTTATAGTTGTCAACAATTAAAGTGTTTTTACTTTTGGTACATGGTTTTGATATATTTCCAACACTTGTTTCATTAATATCTTGTGTTCACAGGAAGTGGAAGATGCATTCACTTTTTGGGGTACCCCAGAAGGTGATTTAGTCCATCCTGCTGAGTGCATGCAGCAACTGCTTGAGAAAGTTAGGCGTCATAAAGTCAACGTTGATGGCAATGTCTGTACTGTCCTGGTGACAACTTTGGTTCTTGAGGTAATATTCTGTGCTATGGTACACACTAGATGAAATATGACAAGCAGTACCAATATTGTAAATCTCAAAGAACTTGAGAATGCATTGGTGATCCCGAAAAAAAAATGAAAAAGAAAGAATTGGTTATTTTCATTTCTTTGTTTTTCTCACTATTTTGTTTTTTCACCATGCTATTTGATAATCTCCACTTCTTGATTTATTTATTTATGTAATTTTTTAGGGTGATTAGCATTGTTAGTCCTTGAACTATACATTTGCACTTTGGTCCTTTGAATTTTATTTTTTGCACTTTGATCCTAAAATTTAATTTTTGTTACCTTTAAAGATCCTTGAAACTATTTTAGTCTAATACTTACCAATTTTAAGGTGTGCAATACACTTGATACAACATGCAGGGAGGTTGTTTAAATTTGTAATTTTGTTGTTTTCATGCCGTAATAGGTGCACTACATGCCTCAAGTTTTAAAAATTAGACTAAAAATAGTTTCAAGGATCAAAGTTTAACAAAAACTGAAGATTAGGGATCAAAATGCCAAGAATAAAAAAAGTTCAATAACCGACCAAAGTGCAAAAATGAACATAGTTCGAAAACTAACAGTGCCACTAACTCTATTATTTATCTTTTTTAATTTTTGCATGTTCTTAGATACGTTTAAAAAATAGGGTTTTGGCATATTTTTTGAAATGGCTCGGGTACTTTGGAGATACAATCTTCAATCTGGTGCCTTTGTTGCTGTGGTCTTCGAAAGTTGATGTAATATTCGGTTTCTTTTGCAGGGTTGGCAGCGGAAACTTGATCCTGGATACAACGTGATGGAAACATTGCAAACGCTCTTACTCAAAGCTGACTGGGCAAAGTCTCTTTCCTACACAATTGAGGGGTTGATGGCCCCATGAGAAGAACTCCTCTGTTAATACTCTTTAAACAATTTTGACACTACTAAAGCCAAGAATATACCAGTCCTAAGAAATGACACAGAGTATCTTAGGCGTTAATTTTTTTGCCATTTCTTTTTTGTCTGCTCTTGAAAAATGCTGCTATTTCATATGTTATTTTTGAAGGTAAATCCTTCTGTATTAATCTTGTTTTTCCTTTCCTTCAGGCATTTACTATTTATTCCCACCGGTCACACTTTCACAAGCAAAAACATTAATAGTGACAGACAGAAATAAAATGGTGACATTATTCTTTCATTTTCGGTTACCTTTTGTACGGTTGCATTGTGTTTAAGCAGGAAAAGAATATTTACTGTTGTTTAATGAAATATTGGTCACTTTGCAGTGTTATATTTTGGTGACTGCATACGACTTTTGTATATTTGAAACAATTTGTTGCATAATAATTTGTATGCTATATGCTATGATGTTTCACTCATCTTTCAATAGTCTTCTGGAGTCTTCTGGGAGATGCTGATACTTAAGGCTTTTTGGTACATGCTTGATTTCAATAACTTCTTGGGGCGAGCAATCTATAAAAATCTTCGCCTGACGCCTGGCTGTAGAGGATATATGACACGAGGTAGTTTAAGAGATAACTTTGCCTTTTCTGAAAATAAAGTTGTACCTCTTTAATTAGTGTTTGGATGTTTTATATAATTTATTTTGAATGAGGTATATATGGAATTTGTGTTCGGTATGGGTACGGAGATGGAATAAGAAAATGATGAAACAAAATGCAACTTAAAAGATTGTATTCAGAAAAATATTCTTCTAATAAAATGTTTTCCCACATGCATTATATATCACTTGAAAAAAAAAAAAAAAAATTCTTGTAATTGAGTAGACTTTCATAACGGAATCCAAATAAAAAAGTTATTGTAATTGGGTAAATATAGAAAACGAAATCAAAATTGAGGATGGGTTTATACTGGTTAGCCTCCATCAACAGTGACACCAACTTAAAAACATCCTTTTATTTTGGCATCATAAATAAAACAAGTTTTTATTCTAGGAAAGACAAGATTTTACATGCCTAGTTGGTTCATTTTATTTAAGGCATCTCCAAGAGATTTTTACAAGAGACTTTCGATGTCCATCCACCTTATTAGATGTATTAGGACTTCATTTGATTCCTGAAGATGAAGATTATATAAAGCATGATTGTGAAGGCATTGACATAGAATTTGTTACTTAATATCAATTGAATCATTTGGCTCATAGGCATTGATATAGAATTTGACACTTAAATATCAATTGAATCATTTGGCTCATAGTTTGTTTTATATGTTATTCCATTGATGTTAAAGTAAAAGAAATTATCAATTTTATAATATAAAAGTCATATTTTAACATATAATTTTTCTTTTCTCCCGTTGCTCACCATGTTAATTAGAAGATTATAAAAATGTGATGGTTTAGTATGATCGAAAACAATTTTTTTAAAAAAATATGATCCAAAAGAATTTGGACTCAAAATAATGTTTACGTGCTTAATCGACTTTATATTTATGATCTTTTAGACTGGGATTTTATATTTCTTTTCATGTGTCCTCCATTTGTTTCACCTATTATAATTGACACATCTGAAAGAAAACGTTCCTTGACAGATACCAAATTTATATATTGACATAGATGTTGTTATGTATGTAATTTATTTCTGCCTTCAGGATTCTCGTAGGGTAATAAGGTCCCTTATTGTCTCATGTAACATGTATATATACTCTTAACAATATCAATAAGTGTGCTCAATTTCTTTCGTTCTGTTCTCTTTTACATGGTATCACAACCCCACTTGCTTTAAGAAAGTTTTGGAAACCCTAACCCTAGCATTTTTTTTTTCTTTTTGGAAACCCTAACCCTAGCATTTTTTTTTTCTTTCTCATCTAAAACTTTCTATTTATTCTCTTTCATTCGTGGCTATCACACGTTAGGTATGGCTAAAGAAACCATGACATCCACCCAATGTGCAGATCGCACCTTTATCACCACCCCATGCAACACACTTACCACTCAAACTTCAATCCTCATGGTAATTAATGCCAATCAAATGCCATTCAAGCTTGCAAAAGGCCAATTATGCTGCTTGGAGGGCTCAGTTCTGCAACATTCTCTTCGGGCATGATTCAGTGGGTTATATTGATGGTAGTTATCCTTGTCCACCAGAGACTATTACACCATCTGGATAAATAAGTTTTGTCACAAATCCAGATTGCAAATTTTGGAAGCGTCAAGATAGCTTCGCTCTGACAGCCATTACTGAATATATTGTACCAACTCTCTCTTCCCTTGTCACGTCTGCAGCTATATCTCATGAATGCTGAATCAAATTGGAAAGAACATATGCAAATTGATTACGAAACTCGCATGATGTGTCTTCATAATAGTTTGATGCAGACGCGGAAGAATAACTTGTCTGTTGATGGTGATATTCAGAATATAAAAAGGATATCAGATGGCCTTCTTGTTGGATACCCCTTATCCGATGATGAACTTATGGTCCATGTACTCAATGGAATTAGACCTGGTTTGTTAGTAATGCTGTAGTAATTTTGGATTGCAACCAAGTCCAGGAACAGATGGGTAAGTGGGCTAGAATTGAGGCCTAAGGGGAAGAGACCCAAGTCAAGGCTAAAGATGAAATTAAGGGAATAGGGGGTCATTTTGAAGCTGGTATCAAAGAGGCAGCTGTTGAAAATGGGAAGAAGCTATCAGGAGAGGCAAGCACGCTTCGGAATGCTAGGAAATGTGTGAAACCTCGCTGGCTCAACGATTTTGTTATGCCAAGGCAGAGTTGAGATTTGCGGGAAGCCTTGGCTCATAACCGTTTCTGTTATCTGGTTTCTGTTATTTTGCTATTATTTGTAATTTTGAATATTTGAAAAATTGTGTGAGGTGGAACTATAAAGTCTGAGGCAGCATTCTGTAAAGATGTTGTTGAATGAAGAAAATCCTTTAAAGAGGAGTTGGGCACTGACTCGAAGAGTGCAAATTTCCATTAATTTGTATCAACTGTGCTTTCATTGAGAGGCGCCATGAGGAACGAAGACATTGTAGAAATCATGAAGACCATAAAGGCAAGCTTCAAACAACATGCTGAAGAACAGCTCGCCAAATTTTCTTCCTTACTAGAGCAACATATGACGGCCACCGATCAGCGACTTAATCAACTGTCACAGATGCGACGAGACAGGGGCTTTTCACCAGAGTTCACATCCGGCTCACCCAATCCTGGGGCTGGCACTATCCAGATTGGGAATCCTCGACACACAATCGATCTTCTTCCGGAAGACATCAATTGGTTGCTTAAGACTTTGAAGGTGGATATACCATGGTTTGATGGCATCAATAAAGAGAACTGGATCTATAAGATCGAAAAAATTTTCTTCCTACATCATGTGGAACCGGCAATGAGACTGGCAAGGGTGGCTTATCATTTGGATGGGGAACTATCAATGTGGTACCAGTGGATGGAGAAAGGAGGAGCTCTACCAACATGGGATTTGTTCCTTCACGAGTTGCGTAAGCAGTTTGGTGCTTCCATATATGATGATCCGTTGGGTCGCCTCTTTAAATTAGTCCAACACGGCAAGGTTTCTCAGTAACATGCAGAATTTGAAGGACTCATGACTCGAATTACAGGTGTAGCCGAGTCTATGTTCCTCAATTTTTTTGTCTGGGGTTTGAAATCTGATATTCGTAGGGAGATTTTGCTAGTTCGTCCACATGATTTGGCCGATGCTATGGCGAAGGCACAATTGTTTGAGGATAGGAATGAGGATCTATTTGGGTGTCACCGGCAGGAAGACTATTGCACCTTAGAGTCATCTCCACGTGGTACAAGGGTTGATTCATCCTTTGGATACCAACCAGCATTACATGAGCCTAGGGATACATCTATTACTTATTGATCTGGTTCTTTTCAGCTTGGGAACTCCAAATTCTTGATTGGTCCAACCATTGGAACCCAACCGGCATTATCGGAGCCTTGAGATGCATCTTTTACCTATCATGCTGGCTTTTCTCAACTCGGAAACTCCAAATTGCCAATTAAACGTTTGACATTGGCAGAAATTCAGGAAAAGAGGGAGAAGGGCCTATGTTTTACCTGCGATAAAAAGTACCACAACAACCACAAACGCAAAAACAGAGTAATGTTCATGTATGTGGAAGATGATGATCCTGTTGGTCCAGAGGTAATCGCACTAGCCAACGAAGCTGACACAGAGGAGGATGAACTTGAGGTAAGTCTTAACACCCTTTCAAACTCTGTAAACCCCCATATTTTTCGCCTACTAACTAAGCATGCTACCGAAACTCTGGAAGTCACCATAGATATGGGCAGTAATAATACTTTCATTCAAGAAGCCTTAGCTGAAAAACTAGGCCTGAAGTGGGAGGAGACTCAAAGGTTTAAGGTATACATGGGAAATGGTTAGCATATGGTTTGTGACAAACAATGTTTAGGGGCGCAGCTGGAGATGCAGAGTCACCATTTTGAGGTAGATTTATTTGTATTGCTGATATGGGGTTTGGATGTGGTGCTAGGAATGCAATGGTTGCGCACATTAGGACCATGTTTACATGGTCACAATGCACTGACTATGGAGTTCAACTGGAAAGGCCAATAGGTGAAGTTGGCTAGTGATTATCACTTCACACCCCATCAAGTTACTTTTGCTTAATTCAGCACAATGCTTTTAGAAGGTGATGTGAGAGGAGTCGATCGATTGTCCACCATTTCGGATTCAGTAGTAGCAGAGCACAATCAGGGACTGACGAGATTGCTTTGTTAGAAGTAGCCTTACCAGATGCGGGAAAGGGCATTTTACAGCAATTTCGGAAGGTTTTTGATGAACCAAAGCACTTACCTCCGGCCCGCAACATTGACCACCAAATTCATGTGTAACCAAGTTCCATTCCAATAAATGTTCGATCGTATTATTATCCTCATTTTCAAAAAGACATCATGGAAACTTTGGTCAAAGCGATGCTTGAATGTGGGTTTATCAGACACAGTAACAGTCCTTACTCCTCTCCGGTGTTGCTGATGAAAAAAAAAAAGATGGCTCTTAGCGGTTTTGCATGGACTAGAAGGCCCTTAATGGGATTACAATCAGAGATCGATTTCTGATTCCAACCATCGATGAACTTTTGGATGAATTGGGAGGGGCAGCAGTATTTTCTAAACTTGATCTCAGATCCAAATATCATCAAATGAGAATGGATCGTCGGGACGTGCATAAGACCGCCTTTAGAACCCATGAGGGTCACTATGAATTTGTAGTGATGCCTTTCGGTTTGTCTAATGCCCCATCCACCTTTCAAGCTGCCATGAACCAGATTTTCAAGCCTTTCCTTTGTCAGTTCGTCATCGTTTTCTTTGATGACATACTTATTTACAGCAAAAGCCAGACAGATCATGTTCACCATTTGAAGTTGGTGCTGCAGTGTCTCTTGGAGAACCACTTTTTGGCCAAGGGCAGTAAATGCCAATTCTTTCAGAGCACGATTGAATATCTGGGATATCTAGTCTCACGTGAAGGTGTCCGAGTAGATCCCGCAAAAATAGAAGTAATGACCAGCTGGCCTCAACCGCAGAAACTCAAGCAGTTACGTGGATTCCTAGGCTTCACAAGGTATTATCGCCGCTTTGTTGCACATTATGCGACCATCGCAGCTCCACTCACCGAACTACTCAAAAAGGATAACTTCAGTTGGATAGCCACAGCTATCGAAGCATTTGTGCGCCTAAAAAAGGTTATGGTTAAAACTCTTGTTTTAAGGCTTCTTGATTTTACAAAAACGTTTGTAGTATAAATAGATGCATCAAATGTGGGAATAGGAAGGGTTCTAATGCAAGATGGCCACCTTTTGGCTTTCTTCAGCAAGAAGCTGGGACCGCGTTTAATGGGCTCTTCCTCCTATCTGCGCGAGTTACGCGCTGTGGTTGAAGCGGTTAAGAAATGGTGACAATACCTGTTAGGACAACACTTTGTTATTCGTACGGATCATCAAAGCTTACGGGAACTCCTCACACAAGTTATCCAGACTCCGAAACAGCAACACTACCTTCAGAAATTGTCGGGGTACCACTTCTTAATTGAATATAAGACTAGCACCGCGAATTTCGCAATAGATGCATTGTCCCGCTGTCATGAAAATTCAGGTCCTGCACTCCTTGCAGCCATTTCCGCTGGGAGGTATGATTTCTTAGATGCTTTGCAAAAAGAGAATGAGACATGTCCAGAATTCCGTGAGTTACAGCAACGACTCCTTGATGGCACCTTGGTTGATTCAAACTACAGTATACGGGACGACCTCTTGTTGTACCAGAATCCGCTAATGATTAGCAAAGACTCACACTTGAAGCCTCTTTCACTGTAAGAATTTCATGAAACTCCTATAGGAGGTCACGCTGGAGTAGAAAAGACCTATTTGGGAGGGGATGCGGAAGGATGTGAAAGACTTTGTCGGAAAATGCCTTACCTGTCAAACCATTAAGTATTCCACCATAGCCCCTACGGGTCTACTACAGCCCCTAGAGATGCCAGGGTGAGTATGGGAAGATCTCGCCTTGGATTTCATAGTCGGGTTGCCAAATTCACGAGGAAACTCTACCATACTCGTGGTCATAGATCGACTCACGAAATATGCCCACTTCGTTGCTCTATCGGTGCATTACACAGCTTCTAAGGTAGCTGCACTCTTTACTCATATGGTAATAAGGCTACATGGTGTGCCATGTACATTGGTTTCAGATTGAGATCCTATTTTCATAAGCCAATTTTAGAAGAAACTGTTTGAACTAATGGGAACCAAATTGAAAATGAGTTCATCATACCATCCTCAAACCGATGGTCAAACAGAAGTGACAAATCGGTGTTTAGAGCAGTACCTAAGAGCTTTCACAGCAGACAATCCTAGGCAGTGGAGTTAATTTCTTGGTTGGACTGAATATCATTATAACACCAGTCACCATTCGGCCATCGACATGACTCCCTTCCAAGCTGTTTATGGTAGACTTCCTCCCACTATTCCCACCTATGTTAGAGGTGCCACTTCAATACAAGCTGTAGAGGCAGATTTGCTAAACCGAGACTCCATTCTAAAGCAATTAAAACAGAACTTGGAGTAAGCCCGGAATCGAATGCAACAACTTTCTAACAGGAAAAGTCGAGACCTCTAATTTCAGGTTGGGGATTGGGTTTTAGTGAAGCTTCAGCCATACTGTTAGTCAACGGTAGCAAGCCGTCTCAATTCTAAGCTTTGTCGTCGATATTTCGGACCCTTTTCCATCGTGGCACAAGTGGGACCTGTGGCTTACACCTTGGCGTTGCCTGCAGACAGTAAGATACATCCAACTTCTAATGTCTCTTTGCTGAAGCCCTTCAAACGAGATATTCCTGTTCAATTCTATCCTCTACTAGAAGTAAGTCATGCTAACAAACCAATGCTCA
Organism: Ziziphus jujuba; assembly: GCF_031755915.1. Classification (NCBI taxonomy): domain Eukaryota; kingdom Viridiplantae; phylum Streptophyta; class Magnoliopsida; order Rosales; family Rhamnaceae; genus Ziziphus; species Ziziphus jujuba. The sequence goes on along the minus strand of NC_083379.1, from coordinate 19,649,312 downwards.
CTCCCATTGCTGTCTTGGCTGGCCGAATAGTACAGGTGCAAAATAAACCTCAGAAACAGGTTCTGGTGCAATGGTCTCATAGCTCACTTGAAGATGCCACTTGGGAGGATCTCCATACCTTCAGTCAGCTGTACAAGGTGCCCGACCTTGAGAACAAGGTCGTTTTTGAGGGAGGGGGAAGTGTTAGTAATGCTGCAGTAATTTTGGACAGCAACCAGGTCTAGGAACAGATGGGTAAGTGGGCTAGAATTGAGGCCCAAGGGGAAGAGACCCAAGTCAAGGCTAAAGATGAAATTAAGAGAGGCAGGCACGCTTCGGAATGCTAGGAAACGTGTGATTTGATTTATGTTATTTTTCTATTATTTGTAATTTTGAATATTTGAAAAATTGTGTAAGGTGGAACTATAAAGTCTAAGGAAGCATTCTGTAAAGATGTTGTTGAATGAAGAAAATCCTTTAGAGAGGAGTTGGGCACTAACTCGAAGAGTGCAAATTTCCCTTAATTTGTATCATGGTTATAAGGAGTTGAGTGCTGCAATCCAAGCATTGGATTCTCCTGAGAAAGTTTAAGCAAAACCAAAAAGAAAATCATTATGAATGAAAGATCCTAATCTAATTTTGAAAGTGAAAAAAAGAATAAACAAGTTTCACCTTTTAAACTCCATAAAAACGACATGCAAGACAAGATCTACCCATTAAATACATTTACCCACAACATACAAAAATTTAGAGTTTAGATTCTAAAGAAACTTAAAGAAAAACATGAAAAATTTCCAAGCAATAATCACGGTTTTAAAACTTACCAAGAACCAACAATTTTTCCTTTGAAAATTTCATAAATCTCAACATGCAACCAAAGATTAAAGCTAGAAACATACTTAAAATATAGAACAATTCCAACTTAAAATTTCAAAACAAATCAAACAATATTTAAAGAAACAAGCATAGAAGTTCTCAGTTTTGAAGAAGATTAAAACTTTGAGTTGATTTTTGTTTGAAAAACTATTAAATCAACACATGTAATGCAAGATCTACACTTCAACAACAAATACCAAAGTATAAACTTTAAATCTGAGTGAAAATTGAAAGAAAAACAAGATCGAAACATGTTTGAACCTTAAGCATCTCTCGGTTTCCCAAGTTTACCAACAAACAAGAGTTTCATGTTAAAAACTTCAATAGATTCCACATGCAACACAATCAAAATGTTAGAAACTAAGCTATTCAAAATATTTTGACAAAAATCCAAGCAAATATGTTAAAAAAAAAAAGAAAAAAGAAAAAGAAAAAAGAATCTTTCTTGAGCACTAAGTACCTCTTGGCTGTTACAAGAGTGAGATAGAAACAAATTTCTCAAATCAAACAAAAATAAGAGAAAAGAGTGTTTGCTTGAGGTCACGGGATGATTTTGGGAAAAAAAATAAAATAAAATAAAGAAATGAGACAAGTTTCCAATATATGGGTGGGTGAGGTCTTGGCAAAGAAATGAAACATGTTTCCAATATATGGGAAGAAGAAGAAGAAGAAGAAGAAGAAGAATCAGAAAAAGAAAAAAAATGAAATAAGTTTCCAATATATGGGTGGGTGTGGCAAAGAAATGAAACAAGAGAAGAAGAAGAAGAAGAAATGAAACAAGTTTTCAATGTATGGGTAGGTGTGGCAAGGAAATGAAACAAGAAAAAGAAGAAGAAGAAGAAGAAGAAGTGGGTGTGGTCTTGGTATAGAAATGAAACAAGTTTCCAATATATGGGAAGAAGAAGAAGGCGAAGAAGAAGAAGAAGAAGAAATATTGGGGGGAAGAAGAAGAATAAGAAGTGGGTATGGTCTTGGTAAAGAAATGAAACTAGTTAAGAAGAAGAAGAAGAAGAAGAAGAAGAAGAAATGGAAAAAGAAGAAACGGAATAAGGAAAATTTTTAAGAGAGAGCTTGGGGGTGTCTCCAGTTTTGGGTTGAAGAAATGGAAAAAGTGATAAAAAAATGCTAAAGATTAGTTTATATAGGCATGTAGGTGGAAGGATAGAATGACAAATTTCCAAGCTCTTGGAACAAAAGGTCAAAAGTGCCCTTGCACCTCTTAAAAATTCCCTCTAAGTCCAAAATCAATTTTCCCAAACTAATATTTAATTAAAAATGATATTTCAATCTTGCTAAAAGTAAAAATACAATTAAGCATATACCAGGTATAAATGAATTCTCAAAATTTATAATATAAGGTTTCTTAGTTCACAAGATAAATAATTTAGTACAAAATTTACACTTGAAATTTTAATAAAACATACATTTCTCAAACAAAATTACAAAATCAATTCCAAGCTTAATTTTTTTTGTACAAAAGATTAATGAGAAATTCAAAATTACACAAATAAGCACCATAAGTTTTCTTGGAAATTAAAAAATAGAAAATTTATAATTTGGATAAAATCAAATAGACTTTTTAATTCAAACATTAAATGGCTTTCAATCATTCAAAATACAAAGTTTCCAATTAATTGAATTTTGACATACAATTAAATCAAATATCAAATAAATTAAATGCCTAGATAATTTCAAAGGATTATTAACTATCAAATATTTTTGTAGTCTAATAAAATTAAAATGAAGTGATATATTATTTTTACAAGTATATAGGTCGTACAAATAATAAAATGATGAGTGGGTATCGTTATCTTGAGAATTGATGTTTGAAATTTTATTAAGTACCGAAATTATTGATTATTTTTTTTTTTTTAATTTGGGCATCCAGTTCAACTAAAAATAGTATAAACTTAAATTAAAACTAGTATTAACATTAAACTAAAGTACTAAAACAAAAAATTAAGAGAAACAACACACATAAGTAATGGAAATGGCAAATATTTTAATATAAAACTCTAAGACTTTGACTTCTCCTTTACCTCTCCTATATTTAATTAATTTGGTTGACAAAAGATTAAATTTTATCCAATTTCTATCCTAGAGAATTTTCAATTTAATTTAATCATTTTTTTCAAAATGAAATTAGAATTTATGAGTCCCTAGTGAAGATTAGAATTTCCTTTCTAAAATTTCTAAGTTCTCATGCCTTAAGCCTTCTTTTTTGTAGCTCTCCAATTTCTAATCAAACTTTTCAATATCAATTAGGACCTAAATTCTGTAAAGCTAATGGCTAATTTATCAAATCAAACTTTTCCAAGTAAAAAATAGTAAATCTATCCAACACCCAAATAATTTGCCAAATGTAAAAGTATATTAGACAATAATTGCAATATTTACACAAGAAAATTGAATAGAGACAAAATAATAATTAACCCATCAATCAAATATTGTCAATGTAAAGGCTCCATCAAAATCCTAGATAATAAATCAAGTAATCCATGTATAAAATATAAACCAAATCTAAAAGAGAATATATAGTTTATCATTAAATCCATGTTAGATACATAATATATATCTATATATATACATATATATATATATATATATGTAAATACAATTTAGAGAGTGACTAAAGATAGAGAAAACTCAAAGGATGAGGAATCTTGTAGAGAAATCTTTTCAATCTTCAATCTTCTTCCAAACCAAAGTTTTCTCTCTCTAGATTTAGCTCTCTCTCACTCTCTCTCTCTCTCTAAAAATTGAGTGTGTTGTTCTCTAGTTCTTCTCCAAGCTATCTACAATGGTGGCTCATTTCTTCCCTTTCTTTATCAAGCCCTTTTTATAGGCCACCCAAATAAAGTATCCTAAAATGATCTCCAAAATACTACTCTTTTTAGGTAAATCCAATCTTTAAATCAAGATTAAAGAGTCATAGATATGCACATGGCTCTCACATAAATATTTTGAATGAGATCACATGATTTGGACATGCAAATCTAGACACTAAAGGCACATGCCTTGCATATGCTATCATTAAAGCTCCATTTTGATCAAAGTCAATGAAAGTCAAAATTAAAAATCAATGCATGGAAGATTAGCATTTTGAAAATCTTCAATAATGGATGGCATGTTTGACTGGTTCAGGCATGGTGGCTTTCTTTCTCTCCAAGGTGATCCCTAAAGCTTTAAAAACCATGCAAATTGCCCATAAGTTCCAAATATAAATACTAAGTTAAGGTAGATATTATAATTTGATTGGCCTCAAGAATAATAAAATGCAACCTTATATGAGAGCTTCAAAGTAAAAATGTCATCCAACTACTTTATTTTCACTACATATCATTGTTCTCAAGGTGTCCATGAATAGATTTAGACATTCAATAACAAGAAATTGAATCAATTTAGGCAACAAGGGTCTTAAAACTTAGCACTTAGCTTCATATGCAAAACATAATCTCAAACTCTCCACTAATGTGGAATTATTATCATGCTTAGGATCAAAAGGACTTTATAAGCTTGTAATGGAAGGCTCTGGAGTGGGGGTTCATAGAAAGAAAAGAAAAGGATAAATATATTCATGAAGAATTTTTAGTACCAAAAATCATGAATGAAAGCTCTACCCCTTTTTTAACCCTTATTTCCCATTTTCTTACTTCAATCTCACTCACACACTTTTCCCCATTAATGCACAACACACATTTTTTCATTGAAGAATAAGCCTTCATTTCAGAGTAGTGAAGCTCCTTCTAAATATTCGAGTTCAATCTCTCAATGAATGAGTTCTAAGTTTATTAAAAATGACAATTTTAACAACTCAAGAAAGCTAGTCCCTCATCCTTTATGCTTTACTTTTTGTTTTTGTTTTTTTTTTTTTCCTTCTTTCTCTTTTCTTTTTTGGTTTTCTTTATTATTATTATTATTTTACAAACAGTTTTTTTTTCCTTTTTATTGAACTCTCTCTCTCTCTCTCTTTTTTAAAAAAAAACCTAAATAAAGGGAATAGCTAGATTACATTTCTTTGCTCTTCCTTGAGTTTTCAACCTTTAAATTCTTTGTCAAAAACTAGGACTTGACTTTCTTTTAATTAAAAACTCAAATACACTCTCCCTCTCCCCTTTATTCCTCAAAATTGAACTCTAACCTCTTTAACTACATTCAAGTTCCCCATAGAGAGTGCACTAAAGCCCAATTCCCCATTTCTCGTTCCCCAAACTTAGATTACTCACTCACCTTACCTAGTCCATACTCCAAGCTAAAATTCATCTCATTTCAATACTAAGATTCCTTAAGTATGAAAAAGGTGGGATTAAAAATATTAATTAGGTTCATCAAGATAGATAAATGTGGTTTATCAACAAAAGGCTCTAAACACATCTTTATATGCGTTCTAAAAGCTCAAAAAGGGTACTAGTGATATAAAATGACAGGGTTAGCTTTAAAATAGCTCAAACTCAATAAGGAAGGCCTAAATCATTTCCTAAGCACAATATAAAACTATGTTTCGCCTCGAGTTGAAATCGTGTAAGTTCTAGAGCTAATCCAACAATGTACCCTAATCATTCAAATTTTTATCAAAATGCAAGATATATCATGCTCATTAAGTGCTCAAATTTCTCAAGAATAACAATATTAAATTGTATCTTTTGGTAATCAAACAACAAATCACAAATTCATAATCATAAGAATATGCATCCAATCATTAATTTATTCATCATTGGCTAATTATTCTATCTACCAAATAAAAACTACTAAAACCTAAAATATTTTTGAATTTTTCAAAAAATAAAAATAAAAATCTAACATAAAAGCAAGTACAAAATTTTTGGAATTTTTGGAATTTTTCAAATTTTTAATGGATTTTCAAAAATTTTTCTCAAAACAAAAATAATCGATTAAAAACCTAATTTAAAATTCAAACAAGATGATTGAAAAATTTCAAGTTTCAACAATTAAGCATAAAATTTTCAAATTTCAACCGAATTTTCAAAAAGGCTCAAAACTTTGAATTCAATCCCCCATACTTAAAATAAACATTGTCCCAATATTTAAAATTAAGGAGAAGTGCTGAAGAAAACATATTTGGGCGGTGAATGAAAATTCACCCTCAAACTTTGATTCTTCTAATCTTTTGATGGTGAGAGCTTCTTGATGAAGGGATGAGATGGTGAAAATTGCTCTTTAATTGAAGAATTTTCCACTTTTAAGAAATACCCATTTGAATTTCCTTCATTTGCATGAAAATTTGATGAAAATCTTCGTTGTTTCTCATCACTAAGTTTGATGAAAATTTGGTGACAATTGATGATAGATTTGGTAGAGAAAGATGATGATATGGAAGTGTTCTTAACAAAGAAGAAGAAAAGAAGAAAGAAAGGAAGGAAAATGAAACTTTGAATGGGAGATTGTAGGAATCGATGGAGGAAGAAGATAAAATAAAACTGAGTTTTTATGGGAGCACATATGCGATGCACATAACATTTCAATGGCAATTTTGTAATTTTGAAATAGATTTTAAGAGAGCACATGAGTTGCACATGACTAAATAATGACAAACTTGAAATTTTTGTGAGAATAACAAAAATCACATGATCGACATATGGCGAAATTGAGAGGAGATGGTGTGAGAAGCTGGTCTTGTAGCTCATCTGGCGTGAAGCTTGCATGGTCATGCCAATTTGGCATAGGGAAACGCTAGTGAAGCTGTCAAATCAGCTCTTGCTTGTGTGAGAATGAATGGCTATGGCAAGGAGCTTCAATGGGTACACGCCAACTTGGAACAGCTTGAGGCCATTGAAACTGTGAAGATGCATTTTCTTTTCGTGTGAAGCTTCATCTGCTGCATGGAATGAGGCATAAAGTGGCTTGAACACACCTATCTTGGTATGGAGCTTGGTTGAATACACCTACTTGGTGTAAATTAAAGCATAGAGCATCTCTTCGTTTAACGAAGCACGGTGGGGAGCTTCAGCAGGACACGCCATTTTGCCGTAAGTAAATGCCACTAAAACTGCCAAATTGATGCCCATTAATTCTAGAATTTAATTACTCAAGAAGCTTGCCGTGGAGCAAAATGGAGGCGCATGCTTGGGCATGGATTAGGAGGGTGAGAACCCTTCGTTTGAAGTGTTGAAGTTGCTGAATAGTTGTTGGAATGAACACACCAGTCTTGCCATGTTGGCACGCAAAACATCCTGTTCTGGGGCTTGAAAGTCTTCCATAGCGTGTTGGATGAGTGTGCCCATGCTAGGAAGTTGTGAAATTGCTGCTGTTGAACAGAAAAAGGCGTTTCTGAGGCATGGACATTAGAGGACGCATGCTGAAATTTTCCTGCACTGAACATCAGTCACTAAAATGGCAATACCTCTCTCTATAGACTTCCAAATGATGTTTCATAAAATTCTGCAGAAACTAGACATCCACAGTTTCCATCTACATATTGCACTATATCATTTTCTGCTATGTTTGGTAATTTTTCAAACTTGACCTATCTACACAGTTCTTTTTCAACATTTCACTCAATTTTTCAACTTCAATGCTTGAAACTAGTCCAAAATATGAACACACCTTCAAAACTTGGAATATGAACCTCCAATTATCAAGAATCCTACAAAATGCAAGAAAAAGATTCACAAAACTAGCATTAAAATATCAAAATAAGCCTATCAAATCTAATTATGATTTAATAAAATTTAAGGCAAAAAATTTTAAAAGAAAGAGCGAAGGTTTAGAAAGAACTTGAATTGCCTCCCGAGAAGTGCTTGGTTTTACATTTTTAGCTAGACATAGCCGAGCTAGAAACCAAATTTAAAAGTCTAAATAATTACTTTGGTTCTATATGCTCTTCTTCAATAAAGAACTCTTGGCCTTTACCGATAAATTAGAAATAAACCACCAACTTCACCTTGAAGCTCAATTACACCAAATGAGAGTAATCGCCTTATTGTGGAGGTTCCCGAACCCTTGGCTTCAACATTTTCTGGATCATGCTTCAATGTAGGAGTGAGGAAGTGAACTTTAGCACCAGGAATGAGGTTGCATTTCACTTTTTGGTTGCTTTCCTCTTCTTCTTTCACTTCTTCCTAGCTTGAACATTCTTGAGGGCATAATTGTGATATTCTTCTAACTCTTAGAATTTTGTGACCCATCCTCTTTGGGAATATCCGTGACAAACTTATTCACATCCCCAAGCTTTTCATTGGGAACATGAAATTCTTCTTCAACCATAGTACTATATCCAATGTCCTTTTCTTGAATTTCCTCCATCTCTTTGAATTGCTTCATAGTTATAGTGATCATTCAAAATCAAATTTCGAAATTCTAATATATTGATATACTTAGTATCAAACTCAATGGCCGGTGGACTCATAGAATTTTCCATAAAGGCTTGAAAAGCTTCCCACATCATCTTGCCTTCTTCAACTTCCTCTGTAGGTTCATTTTCCTGAAAAGATCTACAAATGACAATGGTATAGCTTCTAATTCACAACTCTTGTCCATAACCTTAACCATAGCACATCTCTCAACTTCAACCTCTTCATTAGTTGAAGAATTCTCTAATTCATAATCATGTAAGGTTCTAGGTTCCTTAACAGAAATGTTTGACCCCACACAAGGTTTAACCATCCCAATTGTAGCACAAGTTTGAACTTCTATTGGAAATTCCACATTGTTATCAATCTCTCACTTTACGTACTCCTCATTGATGAGTTTTCCAATAGATTGATCTTCCTTGATCTTTGGGAATTCAAAGTCCTCTTGACTTCTCAAAGTGTTTAGCATACATTTTTTAGGATTGGAATTAGTTTCACTTGTAATCTTCCCCTAATTCTTACCCTTAACTTCATTTACAAATTGTCCCAATTGTACTTCCAAAGCTATCATTAAAGAACCTAAATCAACCAAAATACTCGAAGTTTGTCTATCCAAGATTCATACTCATTCATCCTATTTCGGACCTTGTTTACAAATACTCAATTCATATCCTCAAAAGATAGTTTAATATGCTCAAGCCCCAGCAACAGTGCCAAAAACTTGATTTGTTATTTCTACAAATATACGGGTTGCTCAAGTAATAAAATGATAAATGAGTATTGTTCCTTAGAAAGTTAATGTTTAAAACATCATTAAGTATCAAAATTATTGATTAATTCTTTTTTTTTTTTTTTCTATTAGGCTCCTCGTTCGACTAAAATTCTTTCCTAAAATTCCTAAGTTCTCATGCCTTTAGCCCTCTCTTTTGTGGCTACCCAATTTCCAAACAAGCTTTCCAATATCAATTAGGATCTAATTTAGTGACCAATTTAATAAATTAAACTTTTTTAAGTATAAAATAGTAAATCTATCCAACACCCAAGGAATTTCCCAAATGTAAGAATATATTAAAACAATAATTGCAAGATTTACACAAGAAAATTGGATAGAGACAAATTAATAATAAATCCATCAATCAAATATCATTAAGGTAAAGGTTCCATTAAAATCTAATATAATAAATCTAACAATTCATGTACAAAATATAAACCAAATAAAAAATAGAATATATATTTATCATTAAATCTATGTCAAATACACAATATATATATATATATATATATAGCTAAATACAATTTAGAGAGTGATAAAAAATAGAGAGAACTCAAAGGAGGAGGAATCTTGTAGGCAAACCTCTTCAATCTTCAATCTTCATCCAAGCCCAAGCTTTTTTCTTTCTAGATTTATCTCTTTCTATCTCTCTCTCTCTCAATCTATAAATTGAGTGTGTTTCTCTTTAGTTCTTCTATAAGCTATGTACAATGTTGGCTCCTCCCTCCCATTTCTCTACCAAGTCCCCTTTCTTAATATATATATATATATATATGACACTCAATAAATCCCCTTTTTGGTTTAATCTAACCTTTAAATCAAGATCAAAGGGTTTTAAATGTGCACATGACTCTTACATGCCTATTTTAATGAAGTCACATGATTTGCACATGCAAATCTCTGCGCTAAAGGACCATGCCTTACATATGCTTTCACCAAAGCTCCATTTTGACCAAAGTCAATGAAAGTCAAAATTATAAATGCAAGCATAGAAAGTCAATATTTTAAAAATCTTGAATAATAGGTGGCATGTTTGACTTGGTTTAAGCATGGCGAGTCTTCTTCCTCTTCAAGGTGATCCTCAAAGCCTTTAAAAATCATGAAAATTACCTTTAATTTCACTTTAGAGCTCACCTGCACAAGCATATAAAAATATATCAAAATAACCATAAATGCTTGAGTTTTCCATAAATAATCAAGCTATAAAAGACTAAATAAATGAGCTAAAACTTACTTATCAGATAATCAAATGTTTTAAACAATCCAATAGGGCTTTAGAATAAAAAGTCATATAAAACAAATGACAATTAAATAAAATCCTAAATAAAAAAGGAAAAGAAAAGAACAATTGTTTTAAAGTTCAAATGGTAAACTATGAATTTATTATTTGGCATATAACTCAACTAAATCAAGAGTTGCTAAATAATAAATTTAGTGAACTAAAATTACATGACTATCTTTACGAAATCAAAACTGGTTAAGTAAATACGAAAAGATGTTTGCATATCATTAAGATTTTGAGTGGTGTCAACCTAATTTGGTTGTCTCTTTGTTCTTGTGATATGTAAATGTTTTAGTTTTACAATTCAATAAAATTACTTTTGTAAGACCGCCTTTTTCTAGGTTTAAATATTGGATAGCAATAAACGATTGATTTACTCTTGCTTTAAATGTATTTGTTTGTATACGTGTAAATGACAAATTTGCCATCACATATTAACATATAGTTCAGGTGAAATCGTCTTTTACTTTTAACTATTTGTTTTGACTAGAACTCTGACTTTTAAGAAATAGATAGATTTTGTAAGTATATTATTATTTGAATTTCAAATAAGAGAATATCTCTTTATAACTCTTTATTTATCTTTTATTAATTAGCCTTTATCATATAATTTATCTCTTAGTTTATAAGGATTGGATAGGATTCAAGGGATAAAGAAGGATTATTTCATTTGAATTATCTATTGAGATTATAATAAAAGATAAAAGGGGTTTAATTATCTTTTATTATTATTTTGAATCTAGTAGAGTTATATCGTGACTCCACCTCTTTCTTTTGGAACTTTATACTTATCAGGACCCGTCCGAGATCCCTCACCGGAACCTTAGATAAGCCTTGATCCCAGAGAAACCCTACCGGACCTTCCAATGGAAAATCCGACAGAACCTCCCCTAAGAGTTGGACTTACCACAAATTTTCTGCACTGAAAACACACTTCTATATATATATACCGCCTTATTCCTTCACTTTACTACAATTTAATTCCACAATAAACAACACTTCCATAAATTAAACAGGGAATTAATGCAGTATTTAATAAAATATATCCAATACAATATACAGAGTATCATAGGGTACAATTAAGCATGAAAGATATACAATGAAGGATGGAAAGAAATATTACAATAGAAATAAATGAAAAGAAAGAGAACTCCTCGAAATACGACAGCAACGAATGTCAAGCTCACTCCGGACGAACGTCTACCAATCCTTGTAGCTAGGGGAACAGATTTAAAAATATAAGATGCTAATCATCTCAGTGGAGTGACACTATCTAATATACAATTATAATAGTAATAATAATTACAGTACACTTGATTAATTAAGAATAAATAAATAAATAAATAAATAATAATTAATCGGAAGTAATATTTTCTCTCAAAACCCTCACCATTCACTCCATTGGAAAGGTTCCCCTTTTAAAACATTTTCGCAAAATCCAATATTTTATGCCTTAAAAATCAATGAATAATTAATTTAATAAAAATTTAAATAATCCAAATACAAATAAAATATAATAAAATAAATTTAGAATACTTGCATTAAAGAAATATAACATAAAAGTGAAATTCAATACATAATTCGTAAAATTTGATTCAATAAACTAAAATAAACAGTGTCAAAAATATATTTTAAATAATTACAAACAATCATGTAAAATAAATGGTAAAAATATATTATAAAATTCATTTTGAAATATTCAATCAATCTATATAATAAAAATATGGCAAGATGCATTTTAAAAACATTATTTTAAAATAAGTGTCATAAAATATGAATGAATACATTTTAGAAAAATACTAATTCAAAATAAGTGATAAAACAAATTAAATACATTTAATTTGAATACGATTTTAAAACTTTAGGATTTGAAATTCATATCAGAAAAATAATACTTGATGCACCACACTATATACCAGTGATGCCCTACGATACCGAGCATCCCGAGCACCGTCCGACTGGAGGATAAAGAGAGAAACTTGCATACACTCGCTTTAGCGTCCTGACAGCGCTGCTGCTTAAACCGTCATCCCCGCCTTGGAGGGGGGTGGCTTATGTGCACCATATAGAACTTGTCTGCCCTCGGTCTGATGGCAACTCACGGGAGATATTATAACTTGCACGCTCATCCACATATACAGTATAGAACACCAGTACTGTATGAGTGTGTCTAAAACAAATAACCATATTATTTTTAAAATATAATAATTTTTCCAAAACTCACCATGAGAATTATACCATTTTTCAAATTCATAATCTCACATTTTTCTTTAATATCACCAGCATAAATCCATCGATAATATATAATTTTTCCTATATCATAAAATCCACCAGATAATATTTCAAGTGCATAAATATATATTTTGAAAGCACCATAACTTAAATCAATATTTTTCTTGAAATCTTTAAAATAAAATCATACCAAAAATAATATTAAAATCACCTGAAATTCATATATTCTTAAAATAATGTAAACGCATTTATTATGCATCATAAAATCAACATCAAACTCAACAATAATTAGTTAAAAACGCTAAACCATAATTCCTTTAAAATCCCAAATACATTTTTCGCAACAACACATATATTAAAACCATTATAAATCGGCATTGTAAAATTAAATGGAAATTCCTTCAAATATTAAACATATATTAAAATTCACATGAAAACTTTCTAATTACACAATATTCCAATAATAAAATTTAACAATTATTAATAAAATCCCAAATCCATAAAATTTTTGAAGTCAAAATATTTTTTGATGCACAAATAATTATAATTCATTCAATTTTGGCATCACGATTCCAAATATAAATTTACTAAATATTCAACACATAAAACATATTCTTCAAATAACCAATTAACACAAAATATATATATATTAACATCCCAAAATAATTTTGAAGGTGGGTCACTCACCTCAAGCACGTGTATCAATCGAGATCCTCTGCAGGATCAACTCCACTATCTACACGTGCACCTAAAATATCCACAATACACAAAACTAATTATTTTAATATTTAATTGGGTAACTCCTAAATGGGTACCCGGGGAGCGAACACAAACGACAACCAAAATTTATGAGTGATATACCGAATTGGAGCTTGTGAAATGAGGATTACGAATCTGGTTTCATTTTCCAGAGATCGGACCCGAGGTGGCCGGAATCTCGTCGGAAAGGTGTCGGATTTTGGATCCTCGGATCTCATAAACCCCGCAAGTTGGAGGAAACCAACCTCAGATCTGGGTTCAGGGGGTCGAAACTAGTGGGAAAGGATGGGCGGTGCAACTGGAAACTCGCCAGAAAGTCGATTTTCCGACGAGTCGCCATGGTCATCGAAATCCGTCACCGCCAGTGGCGCGTCCGGTGGCCAATGGTTGTGATTTTTGGAGGAAATGTAGATCGAAGGATGGACGAACGGATGGGACCGGCAGTGAGGCAAACAGAGGCCGGATCGGGAAGAAATCAGGCTTTGAAGCAATCGGTGCCGCCATCGAAAAACCTCATATCTGGGCGTGTCGACGGTCGGTTGGCCCTGATTTTTGGCTGGCCAGTCGGTTTTCAACTGGACTTCAAGATGGGGTGGCACATGTACGAAAAGGATGGCTGGAAAATGGCAAATCGGTGGTGGTCGGTGGTGGTCTCTCCTCTCTCTCCTCCCCTCTCTCTCTCTCTCTCCGGTCACACGGCTCACACACTGGTTTGAGCCAATAAGAGGCCATCCCGTGGGTGCCACTATGCACTCATGGGATAGGCTGAGGGCTTGACACATGGTGCACATTTTCACAATAAGACCATTTAATTAAAAATAATATAAAATAATACTGTATCAGAAAAACTTTGCGAGTCCATAACTTTTTAACCTGGTGTCCAAATTAGGCGTGCCACTAGTCTATAGACTCGTATCGATGAGTACTTTACAACCATATAATAGGCAAATCAAAATTCCACATAAATAAAAAGTCAAACTTGGCACCCTTGGATAGATTGGACCGCAACTTGCCTTGCGCATAACTTTCAAACGGTAGCTCCGATTTCGACGTGCTTCTAGTCTATGAACTCGGGACGATACGTACATTGAAATGGTGCCTCGATCAATGTAAAATTCCATCTAGAACAAAAAGTTAAAATTTTGACCTTCTTGGTCAACGGTCAACGTGCAAAAATTCCAATATACTTTGGGACGGGGTATTACAATACTAGAATAAGAAAGTGTTAAAAAAGCTTGATATACGTAATAAATTCACATCCTAACAACTTATTCTTTTGGGATCAGTGATAATTTAATATGATATCGGAGCTCAAAATCCTAGAAATCTAGGTTCAAATCCCATTATCATGACATTACCAGCCACTATAATTAAGGGGAATGCTAGAGAAGTTAGCTTGATATACATAATAAACTCATATTCTAATAGTTTAAACTTTTAGAATCAGTGGTACATCTTTTTGTAGAAAATGAAGGTAAGATCACTCCTTTCTTGGGGTTGTGATCCAAGATATTAGATCTAAAAGCTGAGTTCTTTATTAAATTTCTCTTTGTTGGTTAGACTTCATAGTTGGTAGATCAACAAGGGGTTTTATTGTATTATGAAGAAACTAAGGTAATTTCTTTGATATATAGAATAGTTGGGGTTAGATCTTTATGTGTTCTACCTTTGATCCTTGATGTTTTAATGATAAGTTTAAGTACGATCTAAGTTTTATGACAAGAATATTGGTTTCTGAATTTATTTTCATGTATTTTTGTGCTACACATGATATATATGTTCATGTTATCATATTGAGGCAAGTTTAAAGTCCTTCCACCAAAAAAAAAAAAAAAAAAAGGGAAAAAAACCCATGTTCTGTTTGAACTGAACAATTTTTGTTCCGACCCACTTTTCGAATTCTAAGCAAAATTATTTTTCAAAACTGGATTTCCTAAGAACTAGACTTATAAATGATCATTTTTCAATTTGATTTAACCCCAAATGATTTTTCTTGATTTAGTTATGAATTTTCAAATTTAGACTTGTTGTGCTGTCTGCAAAGCTAGACCACGTTGAGAAACTAAGGCTTTCAGTTTATAAAATGAGATTTTTGTTACATGGGTCTATTATTTTAAAAACCTAGACTTAAATATATTTCTATTTATATAAGAATTATAAAATTCAGAATTTTTTTAAATTACTTATGATTTTTGGAATTTGACTGTTTTACAAGAATTTACATTTTGCGGCTAGAACTTGATTTTTGACTATCATAGTTTTTGAGGCAAATGAACTCTAAAAATTATTAAATTCAGCATATTGACTCTTTTAAATGTCTACTAGTTTGTATTAAAGTATAAAGACCGAGTCATTTATATTCTGTGAGTTATAGAATTTTGACTAGTGCATGTTTTGTGCTGGAACTGTTTCTTTGGATTTTGTCCTGCACTTTGAAATTAAGTTTTAAAATGGTTTCTATGTCTCTTTTTATCTGGAAACTTATGTTCAGGTCCTTTAACTTGCTTCTATCAATTCTAGAAAGATTCGTTCAAAATTATAAATTTTGTTTCTTAAGTTGATTTTTACTATTAAACTAATGTTATGAAAGCTTATCAGAATATGCTACTTTGGTATGATGTATCTATGAATTTTACTCATAAGTGTATGATACGTTATTATGTTTTATGTGAATGTTGTTGAAATGAACTGACCACAGAACAAGAAAGTTCTAAGATCATTGTCTAAGTTGGTTAAGGAGAGCTCTGGTGCTCTACACTTAATAATAAGAAGTCACACGCAATATGATATATGTGAGTGTTTTACACCTTATGAATAAGATATGATAAGTTGGTGTCTTACACCTTATGGAAAATTTCAACTTTAAATTCTTTGTGCTCTAAGTTATGGCATAAATTTTAATATGTTATGATATGATATGATATGATATGTTTACAATGGTAAGTGTATTTGAGAGTATTGATGTTCAGGTAAAGAGATACATGTTATAAATTTTGGACTTTGCATAAAATAATAATGTATCATGCATAAGATTATATGATTGCATAATAGCCATTTGCATGTCTATTTTATACATATCACACCGGTAGTTGTCTCTTTCCATTCCTGGTAATCTCAATTTCTGGTCACCTTGCAAAGTTTTCTATTGGGATCCTTGATTTCACTAGATTCCACATATATCTCAAATACCATCATCATGATGCTTAAGGAAGTAGAGTAGTCTCATAAGTCTCTCCAAGACATTGTGACTCAAATGGATAGTAACATGACCATTTTACAAGGTACTATGGTTACTCTTCAATTAATATAGGAAGATTATTTTGCCTAGCTGTCTAAACAGATGATTGAATTATCCAATCAAATTTTCAACTTTCATAAACAATTTGGAGAGTTTCCCATGGATACCACAATTCAATAGTCACCAACACACTTCTCTACCCGCTCAAGCAAAGTATGATTGCTCCTATGGTGAAGGTATCCTTTCACTTCCTATCAACACTCCACCTTGTTAACACTAACCATGCACCTCCACCTACACACCCTGGGCAACCTGTTGAATTGGACGTCAATGAATGGGATGAAGGTTTTGTGTAATCACCCTCAAGGTATATGCCGTAATCTAATCCATAGACTGGAGAACACTTGTGGGCATCATCCTTTATTTGTGGATAATTATAAGGATCAATACGATGTCATTCGTAAGGTGAAATTGGATCCTTTCAAGTTTGGTTGTTGTTTGGATCCAAATGCTTTTATAATTGTGATAGGTTTCTTATCTTTTTTTTTTGCTACTGTTCACATAAGGGATGCATGGTTAGTGGGTCCTCTGACTGTTGTCATTTTTTTTAACTGTTTGTTATAAGGACGAGTCCTTAATCTTTGTTATGACTGTTGTTATTTTGTTAATCATGTTACCTGTAGTGGCTAGAAGTTAGGAGTGGCTATTAGTTTCACTTATAAATACCCAGATGTATTTTAGGATAGGCAAGGAATAAAAGTTATTTTTTCAACCTCTCTTTTTCTACTCCCCTTTCTCTCTCTACTCTCTATCTCTCTATCTCTCTTTACTCTTTTTTTTTTTTTTTTAACTCTGTTTAGCTCTATTTCTTATTGCCCAAAACAGTGGCTTATCACACATACACCCAAAGGCTCCCATCATTGGTATCAGAGCCAATTCATGAAGCCTTATAGAGACCAAAACTCAAGCCATGGCACAAGCGGAATTCCAGTCAGAAGTTAAGGAAACCTTGCATCAACATAGCATTCGCTTAGACAAGATCAACACTAACCTGGGTCAGATCAATGCCACACTCTAGACTATGCTATTTGACTTACAAATGTTGCATGCCCAATCCCTCAAGTTATCAGAAGATCATGATCAAACATCGATTCAGGCAAGGAGAATACTCGGCCAACAAGTTGGGGACTCACTCTGGAGTTGCAAATTCTACCAAGCTGACTGACTTGAACTCGTTAAGACCCAAGCTCAAATTTTTCAAGTTTGACGGCAACAACCCGCATGGCTAGATACACAAAGGTGAACAATATTTTGAACTAAAAAATATTGAACCCTTGCAGCAAGTACCATCAACCTATACTAGTTGGAAGGACTAGCCTTGCAATGGTACTGGTGGCTTACTAAATTTAGAGGACCTCTTACCTGGGCTGAATTGACCAAGGCAATATTGCATTGATTTGGGCCACCAAATATGATGATCCATCGGAAGCTTTCACTAGGTTGAAATGAGTCACTATCATAGATCGATACCAGTCTGAATTCAAAAAGTTATTACAACATATTGATGGGTTGCCCGAGCATTACTTGGTTGTGGTATTCACAGTAAGACTCCGAGAAGACATACGTCTTGAAGTAAAAATTAAGCAACCTCGATCACTCACTGACGCTATTGGTGTATTGAGACTTATTGAAGAACAAAACCAGTGGTAAAAGAGAAATCCTAGTTACAACCACCAAGCTGGAGATGTTTCAATCCTTTGCCCCACCAATGACACCACAGTAGAAGTATTGGGACCACCTTCTACAGTAAGAACTCCAAATAACACCAACACTCAACGAATCTCGAGCCAGGAAGTGAAGGACCAATGAGCTAAGGGGCTCTGCTTTAATTGTGATGAAAACTTCACACCAAGACACCGCTGCCAATGCTCCTATCTCTTCATGATTGAAGATTCCCTTGAGGAGGACGAAGACTCCCTACCAAGGGAAATAGCAGAAGAGGAGGCAATTCCAGAAATATTAATCCAGCCATTGTCGAAGCTAAGCATCCACGAACCATCTAAGCTCAAGGAACATTATAAAACCATGATGTAATTGTATTAATCGACAGAGGAAGCATGCATAACTTCATAGATGAGGCACTAGTCCAATGGTTGAGGCTGTCCATTACTCGTAATGCCAAGCTACAAGTTATGGTGGCTTCCGAGGATAAAATTAAATGCTTTGGCAGGTGTGTCGGTCTTAACTTACTCATTCAAAGATGTGATAAACACTTATTTTTATGTGCCTTCTATGGCGGGATTCCAAGTTGTATTGGGGGTTCAATGGTTGCAAATCTTAAAGGCCATAAAGATTGACTATAGCAAACTCACCATGCCTTTTAATATGCGGGGACAAAGGCATGTACTTCAGGGGTTTACACTGGGTCCACCTAAGAAATTTTATGAATCATAATTGCATAGCTTGGAAGGAGATGAGTATGTACTCATGCATATAGCAGGAAACTATGAAGACACTGACCTACCAACGGATATAGAGGAATTGCTCTCTGAATTCCAACAGGTGTTCTCTAAACTGTCGAAATTGCCACCATGACGAACTCAAGATCATAGCATTCCACTACTGCCTAATCATCCTCTAGTCAACATGCACCCTTGTACGTATCCTTACTACCAAAAATCTAAAATTGAAAAGATGGTTCGTGGGTTCTTGGAAGCCAGATTGATTCGGCCTAGTTGTAGCCACTTCTCTTCTCTAGTCTTGTTCGTCAAGAAGACAGATGGGTCATGGAAATTTTGTGTTGATTTTCGATACCTCAATGCTATCATCGTTAAAGATAAACATCCTATTTCAATAATTGATGAGTTGCATGACTCCAGGTACTTTACAAAATTGGATCTTCGAGCTGGATACCATCAAATTAGGGTAAAGGAAGAAGATAACAATAAGACGACTTTCCAGACACAAGAAAGGCACTGCGAATTTGTAATCATGCCTTTCGATTAACCAATGCACAGGCCACCTTTCAAGGGTTAATGAACGACCTATTCCGACCACATCTTCAAAAAATGGTATTGGTTTTCTTCAATGACATTTTAATTTACAGTAAAACATGGGAGGAGTACCTCTCCCATAAAAGAACCATTCTCAACATCTTTGCTACTAACCAAATGTTTGCTAAAAAATCCAAGTGTAGATTTGGAGTGACATATGTTGGTTAGCTAGGGTACATCATCACTCAAGAAGGAGTCCATATGGATCTTGCAAAAATTCAGACCGTTATTGATTGGTTGACACCAACCACATAGAAAGCACTTTGGCGATTTCTTGGTCTAGCTGGATACTATAGAAATTTTTTAAGTGGATTTAGGACCACTGCAGTGGGATTAACTAAACTGCTCACTAAGGAAGGGTTTTGATAAAACCCAAGGCTAAAACATCCTTTACCTGTTTGAAATAGGCCATGACTTAACCTTCTATCCTCAACTTACTTGATTTTACCAAGCCTTTTATAGTAGAGAGTGATGCATGTAATGAAGGAATTGGTGCCATTCTAATTCAGCAAGACAGATGGGTTGCTTATTTCAGTGAGGCCTTGAAGAAATCAGTATCGACCTTGTCCATCTACGAAAAAGAAATGTTAGCCATTGTGAAGATTGTTCAAAAATGGCATCTGTACCTACTAAGTAAACCCTTTGTGGTTAGAATCGACCAAAGAAGTTTGAAATATCTGCTTCAGCAACGAATCACTACACCGGTTGAGGCCCATTGGTTACCAAAACTAATGGGATATGAATACTCCATTGAATATAAGAAAGGGAAAGAGAACCAAGGGGAAGACACTTTTTCTAAGAAGATAGAACTTCATTGCCATGCAGTTATTATGCCCCATGCAGACTAGTGGGCCAAGCTCCAATAGGAAGTGACAACAGATGAATATTACAATCGATATGCCAAATTACATTCCCATGATTTTAGTTTCCATGATGGTGTTTGGTTTAAACAGGGCAAGATTGTTTGAACCTACTTTATTTCTAATTCCCAACCTCCTAGCTGGATATCATTCTTCACCAATGGGCAGACATTTCGATTATCATAGGACTTTAAGCAAAATAAAGAGAGATTTTTACTGGCTTGGTCTCAAAACAGTGGTGAAAGGCTTCATTAAAGAATGCAATACTTGACAACGAAACAGAAGTGAAAGTACCTGACCCGCAAGACTCCTTCAGCCACTGCCCATTCCTGATTGAAATTGGACTGACATATCTACGAATTTCATTGAAGGTCTTCTTTCGTCACGCGGGTTCATGACAATTATGATGGTGGTTGATCAATTATCAAAGTACGTCCATTTCATTCCCCTCAAACATCCTTACACAGCAGTAATGGTAGCAAAGGCCTTTGTTGATCATGTTATTAAGCTCCACGATATGCCCACTTCCATTATTAGTGATAGAGATAAAATCTTTACCAATTTGTTTTGGAAAACATTGTTTCAACTGCAAGGAACTACTCTTAAGCTGAGCTCTAGTTACCACCCCTAGATAGATGGGTAAATTGAGGTCCTCAACCAGACCTAGAATAGTGTTTACGCTATTTTATGGGAGGCCAACCAAAGAATTGGGTGGAGTCGCTAGCATGGGCAGAATATAGCTATAACACCTCTCGACATGTTGCAACCAAAGTGACCCCCTTTGAAGTCGTTTATAGGCAACTGCCACCGATGCCATTATCCTGCGTGCCACAAACCACAAAGGTACAAGCAGTTAATACGTTTCTATGTGAATGGTCTCAAATCTTGAAAGACTTGCATTGAAACCTTGTTCTAACTAGAAATTGCATGAAGTTTAGGGCCAACATAGGGCATAGAGAGGTAGAATATAATGTTGGGGACTATGTCTATCTTAAATTACAACCATATAGGCAGCACTCTATCATTTCTAAGGAAAATTTGAAGCTCTCTCCCAAGTTTTATGGACCTTACATGGTGTTAGAGCGTCTTCGGCCTGTGGCATATCATTTGCTGTTACCCACCAATTCCCTAATACATGACGTGTTCCATGTGAGCCTACTTAAGAAGCACGATGGTTCTATTCCTAAGGCTTCACCAGTCCTTCCTCCAGTTTCAACAGTTGAGAGTAACTTGCCACAATTCAAACCTATTCTTGATGGGTAGGAGTTAATGAAGAAGATACAACATGGGAGAACAAATGGCAATTTTGCAAAACTTATCCTGCATTCATCTTTGAGGACAAGGATTCTTTTAGGGGGAAAGAGTGATAGGTCCCTTTTCTTTTTCTTTTTTTGCCACTGTTCATGATACGAACCTAGGACGACCTGCGTCTAAACCCATATTATAGCTCAGATCTAATTATGTTCCAGTTCTACTGGTCACCTCAACCCCTAACCAACCTGTGATTAGAAACCTTATTATAATGAAGACACCATAATACGTGATTGATAAGTCAAACTAAAACATTCATTCACTAATGATGTTTTAGGTGTTCAAAGAGAACAAGGAGAATTCAATCTCACAAATAATTTTCTGTGTGAATAATGTACTGAATATTAGTGATAAAACACGCTCTTAAATAGGCTAAAAAAAGTTACAAAATAAAACCCTAATAAACTAGGTAAAACCGACCACATAGAATAGGAAACCTAATGATGGCCGAAAATCACCTTCTTTCCTAATCTAATTTGGATTAATTTTGAAATAGGAATTAATTAATTTACAATGAAAATAATAAAATAATAACTTTTATAAGTTGATTTTTCCAAAAAATAAATAAATGGAAACCAAATTGACTATCTTTTTAAGTAAGCTAACTTTGACAATCTCCAGCTTGTTTGGGCCCCAAATCAACTTCCATATGCCATTTAGGATTCCAAATATGATTAATAATGATTCCCACATGTTTCCCGTTAATTGGAATGGGTCAAACCTGCTTGAACAAGAAGAACCATCAAAGTCAGCGGCTAAACAGCACATTTTCGGCCAAATTTACTTACTGTCCATACAAGCCCATTTTAGATGCTTTTTATTCTACCTTGGCTGGATTCCATGACCTCTTAATGATATTCATTGAATCCATGAAGTGTTGGAACCATTTTTTGCTGCCTGGAGTCCATATTTGCACGAAAACAGCTATCCGGGTCTGTATCAGCCTCCAGCACTTAGATGCTTAAAACGAGTCTTATATCTTCGGGTATGAACAAGCCCTTTTAAGAATTAATTACTCCCTAGATAAAGATAGCTAGGTTTTCCTTAAATATTTTAGCTTGAGCCCTAGTGATTGGCTCGGTTTTCATCCGTATCGGGTTAGCACCCCGGCGGGTTGTCGATTGTGTGGGCTTGGGCGGATTCTCATCATTCCCCTCCTCTTGAAAAGGATTTGTCATTAAATAAAGATCATCACATATAGAAAAAGGAGATAAATCAGCAACATTAAATGTGGTACTAACATTGTACTCATCTGTTAGATCAAGTTTGTAAGCATTCTCGTTAATCCACTTCAAAACTTGAAAAAGTCCGTCCACACATGATATAAGCTTTGACTTTCTTTATTTTGGAAACCTCTCTTTTTGTAAGTGCAACCAAACCAAATCACTTGGGTCAAACACTATCACAAAAAAAATCTAGAAATACATGCTCATTATGGCAAAAATTACACTTTTTAAAGTTAGCAAATAATCTCTTCCAAATTTTCAAATTTCCACAAAGTAAAGCTTTCAACAAAGCAGATAAATTTCTATACAACAAAAGCATTTTTAAATAAGCATCTTTATAATTCATGACCAGCAATGGTTTCTTACTCAATATGGATTTATTAACATCTCCATAACTAAGATAAATTTTTTTTTCCTCTCTTTTCTTTCTTTTCCTTTCTCACACACGGATTCAATGGGTTTTACATCACTCTCAGCTTTTACACTAAATTCCTCACTCTCGGGTTTATTATAATTTTTCCACTCAACCTGGGTTAGAGGACTTGCATTGGATAGCAAGCTCACATTTTCCCTTTTGAATGGATGGTGAAACCGTTGGTGCCATACTAGCCTTCTCTTTGAGCCTCTTAGCTTCCCTCCTTTGTTGCATTTGTAATTGGTCTCTAAAAACTTCCTTTGGGGTCAATGTTTCCAGCTTGACCTTCTTGCCTTTAAAATTAAAAACAATGGAGTTCTCTCCCCCTAATGTATGGCATCTTTATCAAATTTCCATGGCCTCCTCAACAATATATGACCAGCATACATAGGCACAACATCACACAACACAACATCCATATATTTATCAATGTTGAATTTTACTTTGACTTGTTTATTTACTTTCATCTCACCACTATCATTAAACCATTATAATATATACAGTTCCAAATGTTTAATAGTTTTTAAGCCTAGTTTATCAACCACAATGTTACTAATTACATTTGTACAACTTCCACTATCAATAATCATACTACAAATCTTACCTTGGATCTCACATCGGGTGTGAAAGATGTTTTCTCTTTGAACTTGATCATCATCCTTGTATACAGCCAGCATTCTCCTAGAAACCAAGTTTAATTCGGCATTGGATGCATGCAAGATTTCGGCTTCATCCTCAAAGTCTTCCTCCTCTTGCTCGGCTACATCTCCACTTTCCTCACTTTCCGATTCTAGCTCTCCATTACCCATTAACACCATGATTCTTCTATTCGGGCAATGGCTAGCGATATGTCCTCATCCCTAGCACTTAAAACAAATAGTTTCTCTAGATCTTGAAGGTTTAGGATCAGATTTTACCTCATTCTTTGGTGCTTGGGCAAATTCGGAGCTCTCTTCACCTAGCTTCAGTTTTTGTCTTGCTTTAAAGGTTGGATTGCTCCTCCAAGCAGTTGGATTTGATCTTCCACTGTTGGAAACACCCCTAAACTGTGAGCCTACACCCCTCCTGTTGAATTGATGCTCTAATTTAATAGCCACATGCAACATCTCCTCCAATTCTACATATTGTTGCAATTCTAGTTGATTGGCTATTTCACGATTCAAACCACTAACAAACCTTGCCATGGTTGCTTCTCTATCTTCATTCATGCTTAACCTCATCATAAGAATCTCCATCTCCTTCTAATAATCCTCCATGGACCTATTTCCTTGAGATAAAGTGATATAAACCTAGGATGACCTGGGCATAAAACTGTATTATATTAGCCTGGATCTAATTATGTTCAAGTTCTAATAGTCACTTTAACCCTTAACCAACCTGTGATTAGAAACCTTGGTATAATGAAGATGCCACAATAGGTGATGGATATCTATTCATAAGTCAAAACTAAAGCACTCATTCACTAATGGTGTTTTAGGTGTTCAAGAGAATAAAGAGAATTTAATCTCATAAATAAATTTCTATAGGAATAATGTACTGAATATTATTGATGAAAAAAAGCCTTTAAACAGGCTAAAATTTATAGAATAAAACCTTAATTATCTAGGTAAAATTGGGCACCAAAAAATAGGAAACCTAGCTTGGCCGAAATTCACCTCCTTTCCTAATCTAATTTAGATTAATTAATTCTTTTATTTTGAATTAGAAATTAATTCATTTGCAATAAAAATAATAAAATAATAACTTTCCTAAGTTGATATTTCCAGAAAATATATAAATAGAAACCAAATAAAAGATTAATTTCCTAAAACAAAAAGTCAAAATCAAATTAGGAAACTAGTTTACTAGTTTGACTACTAAGGTATCTTTGATCAATCTCCAGCTTATTTGGGCTCCAAATCAGCTTTCATATGCCATGTGGGATGCAAAATATGATTAATAATGATTCCCACATGTTGCCTCTTGATTGGAATAAGTCAAACAAGAAGAAGAGTCAAAGCCAATGGCTAAACAGCACATTTTCGACCAAATTGAGATACTATCCGTACATGTCCTCTTAATAATATTCATTGAGATCATAAAGTGTTGGAACCATTCGTTGTTGCCTAGAGTCCAAATTTGCACAAAAACAGCTACTGGGGTCCGTATCGGCTTCCACCACTCAGATGCTTAGAACAGGCTTTGTATATTCGAGTATAGACAAGCTGTTTTGAGAATTAACTGCTCCTATATAAATGCTTCCAGTTTTTCCTTAAACATCTTGGTTTGAGCTCTAGTGATCGGCCCAATCTTCATTTTTATTAGGTCGGCACCCCCAGCGGGTTGTCGGTTATGCGGCTTCAGGTGGGTTCTCATCATAAAAGTTGAAGTCTTTGATGCAACAACCTATGATATTGTGATGGTACAAATTGCTTCCTCATGGCTCCTTTCATTTGTCGCCATGTAGTAATCAAGTCATCACCAACTCTTCTTCGGATACTTTGCTCATTAATCCACCATTGGAGTGCATAATGTCCAAATTCCATTGCTGCCAACTTAACTTTCTTAGCCTCCAAATAGTTATGGCAATTAAAGATCATCTACATACGCTCCTCCCATTCCAAATAAGCTTTCGGGTTACTTTTTTCCATGAAAAGTGGAATGTTTACCCTGATATTCCCAAGATCATCATCTTTATTCCTTATTGGTCTCCCACAGCTCTGCCTTCCTTAGAATGCAAAATTTTCATCAAACTCCTCCTCTAAGTCATCTTCAAAGTTACCTTCCCGAAATTCCTCTCTAGGTCGCCTTCGGCCTCCTTGACCTCAACCTCGGCCTCCATGAGCATCAAACCTTGTATTCGGCATTCCCTGGGATGTTTCTAATCTATCCATCCTTTGATTTGTATGGTAAAATTGAGTATTCATCATCTGTAATTGCTCTAAGATAGCCCTCATGTCCATTTTCTCACCACTCCCCGTAGCTTGGGAATCGCCTTTAAATCCTATGGACTCCTCTTCATTAATTCTCGATGGTGGATCTCCTCTTCTCACACTTGAATCTGCCATGTTTGTATGAATATCACAAAAATAAAATAAGACCTCACCAAATTCACTTTCTTACATGTTTCACTCAATCAAGGTCTCGACATTAGTATTTGCACACTAGTTTCGGCTTTTACCTTCTTTAAAGCTTACACATTCTTGCCTTTTTCCACTCAAAGAATTAACTCAAAGTTCTAATTAAAACCCCCAAAAAATAGCAATTAGATCACAAGTATGCTTTAATTAAACTTATCAACAAAACAGTAGAAAAAGTAAACAATACTGAGTGAATTTTTAAACACTTAGTTCTCGGGTTTTCTAAGCAAAAATAAGGTAATTTAAAAAAGCAAACTTTGGAAAAAATAAGAACTGGATCAGATAGTAAGAAATTAAGAACTCAAGAGTCAAATTCTAGAAAAATAAATTCAACACGAACAAGAATCAATTTTGATGAGAATCCTCCCGAGCTAGCACAACCGACAACCCGCTGGGGTACCGACCTGATACGAATGAAGACTGGGCTGATCACTAGAGCTCAAGCCAAGAGGTTTAGGGACAAACTTGATGCCTTTATTCATGGAGTAATTCATTCTCAAGAGGGCTTGTCCATACCCAAAGATACAAAATCTGTTTTCAACATACAAGTGGTGGAAGCCGATATGGGCCTGGATAGAATTTTGGTACATTCAAGGAGTCCGGACAGCATGAATTGGGTCCAATGCTTCATGCATTAAATACATATATTTAATAGGATATGGAATCAATTCAAGGTAGATTCAAACCCATCCAAAAAGGGGTTGTGTGCATGGATTGAAGAATTGGCCGGTTTTGATGTATTTTCCGCTGGTTTTACTGTATTTTGCTGAGTTGGTTTTTCTCTTTCTTTCAAGCAAGGACAATGTGTGAGACTCCATAATAAGCTTATTTGGCATCCTAAAAAGCATATTGAAGCTAATTTGGAGCTCAAATTGTCAAAAATTTGTCAAAGTCAACTTAGTCAAGAAGCTAGTATTTTAATTTCCTAATTTGATTCTACTTTTTATTTTAGGAAATTACCATTACTTTTTTATTTTTATTTATTTATTTTCTGGATAAATAAGTTTAGGAAATTTATTATTTTATTATTTTTATTGTAAATTAATTAATTCCCTATTCAAAATAATAAAAAATTAATTAATCCAAATTAGATTAGGAAAGGAGGAGACTTTCGGCCATATTAGGATTCTTCATTGCATGGCTGATTTTCCCTTTTTGTTTTAGAGTTTTATTTTGTTTTCTCTTAGCCTATAAAAGGGCTTTTTTTTTTAGGAAGAACACACCATTAATAATATTCAAAATTTATTTTATGAGATTGAATTTCTATTTGTTCTTTTGAACACCTAAAACACCATTAGAGAGTGAGTGTTTTAGTTTGACTTATCAATAAGACTTCCATCACCTATTGTGGCGTCTTCACTATATACCAAGGTTTCTAATCACAGGTTGGTTAGGGATCAAGATGACCATTAGAACTTGAATATAATTGGATTCAAGCTAATATTATAAAGGTTTAGAAGCAGGTCGTCCTAAGTTCATATCAAATTTGGACAAAAATAAAGAATAGTTGTTGGTTGTTGTCCTTTGTAGCTCAAGTTTTTGTATGAAATCCTTTAACTAGTTTTAATCCAATATTTTTAGCACCTAAAATTCAAATATCCAGCCGTAAAAATAAATCTCTAGCAACTCCAAACATTGAATAAAAAGTCAACAATGCAACAGTTCAAAGAAATTTCCAGCAAACACTAAATTCAACAAATTGACCTCTTTTCATTTATTCAGTTTTTCTTCTTTTTTTCTTCTTTTTTTTTTATATATTCACTCACAGAATGTAACACAACTCCAGTAGCAAAAATCAACACCAAAAATAGCAGTTCCACACTAAAAATCCACCAAACCCTTGACCACCAACAACAAAATACAAATTTGCAATTTTTTTGTAAATCTATATATGTTGCCGCAAACACACTTTTTTTTTTTTTTAATATATGAATGCAAATATTGAAGATCAAAACATCAAAGAAAAATCAACAATAAACTAAATTGCTAAGAATAAGGATAAAAAAAACAACCAACAAACTAGGAAGCAAAAATATGGTAAAACAAGGAAACCTAATTTAACTAGGAATGAGTTTTTTTTTTTTTTTTTTTAAATATGGAGAACATGTATGATGATAGAAGCAACCTCAACCTAATGCTAAAATTGAAAATTAACACAAAATAAATAAAACAAGTAAAGATAAATCAAACCTAAACAAAATTTAGCTCTGATACCAAATGATACGAACCTAGGACTACCTACCCCTAAACCTGTATTATATTAGCCCGGATCTAATTATGTTCAAGTTCTAATTGTCACCTCAACCCCTAACCAACCTGTGATTAGAAACCTTGCTATAATAAAGATGTCACAATAGATGATGAATACTTATTGATAAGTCAAACTAAAACACTCATTCACTAATGGTGTTTAAGGTATTTAAAGAGAACAAGGAGAATTCAATCTCACAAATAATTTTCTATATGAATAATGCACTGAATATTATTGATAAAACAAGCCCTTAAATAGGCTAAAAAAATTTATAAAATAAAACCCTAATTAACTAGGTAAAACCGGTCACATAGAATAGGAAACCTAATGATTGTCGAAAATCACCTCATTTCCAATTCTAATTTAGATTAATTAATTTCTTAATTTTGAAATAGGAATTAATTAATTTACAATGAAAATAATAAAATAATTGATTTGTCCAGAAAATAAATAAATAAAGACCAAATAAAAGACTAATTTCCTAAAACAAAAAGTTAAAATCAAATTAGGAAACAAATTTACTATCTTTCTAAGTAAGCTAACTTTGACCAATCTCCAGCTTGTTTAGGCTCCAAATAAGTTCCATGTGCCATGTAGGATGTCAAAGATGATTAATAATGATTCCCACACGTTTCCCCTTGATTGGAATAGGTCAAACTTGCTTCAACAAGAAGAACAGTCAAAGCTAGAGGCTAAACAGCACATTTTCGGCCAAATTTACTTGCTGTCCGTACAAGCCCATTTTAAATGCTTTTGACTCAGCCTTGGCTGGATTTTTCATGTCCTCTTAATGATATTCATTGAATCCATGAAGTGTTGGAACCATTTCTTGCTGTCCGGAGTCCATATTTGCACGAAAACAGCAATCCGGGTCTGTATCGGCCTCCACCATTTTGATGCTTAAAACGGGTCTTGTATCTTTGGGTATGGACAAACTCTTTTGAGACTTAATTACTCCTTGGATAAAGGCAGCCAGGTTGTCCTTAAATCTCTTAGCTTGAGCCCTAATGATCGGTCCGGTCTTCATCCGTATCGGGTCAGCACCCCAACGGATTGTCGATTGTGCGGACTCAGACGGATTCTCATCAATTCGTGTAGGGGATGCATGGTTAGTGGGTCCTTGAGCTGTTGTTATTTTCTTTAACTGTTTGTTATTAGAACAAGTCTTTAGTCTTTGTTATGACTATCGTTATTTTGTTAATCATGTTAGTTTTAGTGGCTAAAGGTTTGCAGGGGTTGTTAGTTTCACTTATAAATACCCAGATGTATTTTAGGATGGGTAGGGAATAATAGTTATTTTTCCAACCTTTCCCTTTTTCCAACTCCCCTTTCTCCCTCTACTCTTTCTCTCTTTACTCTTTGTTTTTTTTTCTCTTTTTTATTTTTTTGGAGCTCTGTTTAGCTTTGTTTCTTACTGCCCAAAACAGAGGCTTATCACACATACACACAAAGGCTCCTATCAGATTGGTTGGTGCTTTTGAGGATTACTTTGATTGGTATGCTTTGACTGATAGGCAAACAGCTTTCATTTTGCTCGTATGAAATTGGTGGGATTTGCCAAAAGACATTGGCAATCTGTTTTTCGAGAACTGGAACGCTTAGGCCATGCTCCTGTGGTTCGTTGGGATGAAACGAAGTATAGATTGAAAGAGAATCTTAGCTTGCTACAGGGTAGCTGACTCAGACAATACTATTTTCTTAGACAGGGTAATTCAAGTGTTCATAAGTACATGACGCAGTTTTAAGATATATATATATATATATATATTTTTTTTTTCCCATTGTGAACTTGCAGAGGAGCCTCGAGCCTACAAAAACAGGTTCATAGTTGGTTTGAAGGCTAATATCCTACATGAGTTGCATTTGTACTCTCCATTTTCTTTGGATGATGCTTTTTACAAGGCTAATGCGACTGAAAAGCACTTATCACAAACTATCTCATTCCCACCTAGACAAAAAGCATCATATCAGTTATCTACCTTCACCATTTTTGTTCCACATACTTCTACTCCACCTGTTCCACCACCTAAACCTACTGCTCCTGTTCCAAAATGTCCCAATTATCATCGTTGTCATCAACGGGTCACATTGTTGCTCGTTGCCCTCAATGTTCTCTAGTTATGAAACCTAATCCAGTTGGTGCTGGCCAAGTTAAGGGCTGAGACTGTTCCTCTTATGGAGGATGACGAGCTTTTGTAAGGATGATTTGATATGCTAAATTTGTAACTCACCATAGTCAAGTTCACTAACCAGAGGAGAATAATGATGAAGAATAAAAGAAATAATTTATTACAGTTTTATGTTTTACTTGGATTTTAATATTATTATGTTTTATCTTATTTTTATTTTAGTTTTCTTATTTAATTAGGATTTTTTTATTATTTTTGTTCTTTATATTTTTAGATGAGTTTATTACAAATAGGGTTTTCTAACTTAATTATGATATGAATTATTGAATGAAATAATCTTTCTTTGATTAATATATATATGTTTCTTCATATTGTTTCTTCATTTTTGTCTAATTTTTCTTCTAATTCGTTATATTATATCCCTTTCTCCTAGTTCTGGTTCCTATACTGCATTAGCTAGAGGTTATGTTAATGATTATTTGGTGTAGGAATCTATTACATATTACCAGTGTTTATCTTCATATATAGACCATTTCTTCGAAGCCAAAAACAAATTGTCACAATTTATGAATAAGACAATAAAAATAAAGAACCAAATGATATGGCGAGGTGGATTAGGTAATGTGTCTTGTAAATGCGTTGCTCAACGAGTAGTGTTTAGTCATTTTGACAGTTGTTATTTGAATTTCAATAAAAATCTAGATTGAAATACAATCTTTGGTACTTGTCATATAAGCGTTCTAAAATTAGAATTACAAAGAACACAAACTACATGCAATAAAGAGGGTGGTGTTAATACAAGATGTGATGTGAAATCCATTATTATTATAGAAGCCCAATCTATTAGCTCTGAACCATATGTCATTAGTTACGAGGCTGACTTCTTACAAAAGTTCAAAATGAATCTTCTACTACCAATATGAAAAAAAAAAATATATATATATATATATATATCAATAAAAAATAATAAATAAATACGATAGTACATCGCATCAACATCGCAGCAATTGTTTGGAAGAAGTAGATTGACATTTTCTGGTGCACCTTGGAACGAGTGGGGAAACTTCGGCTTTGTGTCGTAACAGTCTTTGGCAATCGTGTAATATGGTGTACAAACCATCGATATTTTATACCGAAACTGAAACCACCCGGTAAATTCAAAATAACTATAAAACAATAATAAAAATAATAATAATAATAATACAAATTTTATACTGATTTTTTCAAATAACAATTTTCTAGACTATTTCTGAAGCTCGTCAATCTGAACAAATGTTCCATCCATTATCACATCACATGGATACAGATAAATTTTGGCACCTCATGTCCAAACAATTAGCATTTACAATTATTCAGAGAAATACTCCACATCGTTTAATTTCGGACTGTCATCTTACAAATTTATATACTCAAAGGAGAAACCTCCAATCCATACAAATGCATGTCCTGGAGCTAAATGGGGAATGAAAAAATTGCAACAAAAAACAAAACCAAAAAAGGAAAAAAATCGCTACGAGATATTTACATTGGACAAGTGAGCTCACGAATTTCTTTAATTGCTGCATTGATACTATGAAGGGCCATTTTCTTCACCTGCTTTCATGACAAAATCAAAAACATAATCCTACTATTTATCACAATCAAAAACACAATCAGGCTCCCATCAGGTTAATCTTATGGTTTTACCATCAGGTTAATCTTATGGTTTGACCATCAGAATTTCCTTTATCAACTCTTAAATTACTTCAAAGCTGAGATTTAAAAATAAATTTAGGGTTCACTAACCCATACATGGTTCACTTTACACAGACAAGGTTAGTATGTCACTAACTTCATATTTGACCGCTAATTGATTTTTAAATCTTAGTTTTTGATTCGAACCCAAAAGCTAATAAAGGAGCATCCGATGCTACAACCATCACATCGACCTAATGTAAGCCTGACTCTCCAAAAAGAAACATAACGAAAGCAGTTGGGTTGTTAAATAAATCACCTCTAGCTTGTCTACTTTTGCTTTATGGTCTTCTGGAAGCTGACGGATTTCATCAGTCAACTGAATGCACTCGGTGACATTTTCAGGTGAGATAAAGTCCAACACCACATGAACACAAGACTGCATGTCAAAATAAATATCAGTAGAAGATTACCACTTATGAGAAGGTACAACTCAAAATAGTTTCCCATTCAACTTAACGAACTAAAGCAAATATGATATTCATACGATTGATTAGAATGTGATAATAATCTAAGATAAAATATTCTTGGCTTTTTATATTGGGACTAAGTTTGCAAATAATTCCAAACAATCATATCATAAGATGGAAAGCAGCATATGAGAAGTGTGGGAATTTTTGTACGAAGACTGTGAAACTGCCAACTCATAAATATGCTTTAAGAGATCAATTAATGTAGAAAGCTGTTTAATGTAGAAAGCTGTTGCAGTCATTCAGAAAGATAACACTTTTCCTTTTAAAAAGAAAAATGTTGTCGCATTTCAAAATATCATATAAGGTGCAAAAAGTACTGTTGTATATATGACCTTAGGACTCCTAATCTGGTACGGACATCCAGCAGGAATGATGACAGCTTCTCCGACACGCTGCTCAAAAGTCCATGGTTCAATCTCTGGCAATAGTGACAGGCTAGGTTAGCTTGTGCTACTGTTGATGGTTAAAAAAAAAAAAAAATCATATTGTAAAAATACTTACCAAACTCCTTTTTAAGCTTCATTTTATGAGTAGTGTCAAGAAAGAAACTCTGATCAAGTATTGGATGGATAACCTGTAGAAGATGAACAAGTAAACAAGTCAACCAAAATTTACTCTGAAATGTTAATAAGGCATTTGGTTCTTGACTTACATCGTTATGAAAATCATGTGTATGAGCGAATTCATTACAGTGCCTTTTGAGATATTCTATAAGCATAGGAACATCTTGTCTCCGAAAAACATCCCACTGGGCACCACGGGACTCTACTAGAAGTTCCTTTCCATAATGATTGGAGCTTTGATTTTGAACCCTGCAATTTTTCTTATCTTCTGATGACTCAGAGCCACGGATAGTACCACAGTGCAACAAAACTTCAGAGTCAGAATCAGATTCTCCGCCAAGAAGCATATTATCCTCTTTGAGATTCCTCGAGCATGCTTCAAGGATGGCAGCAGAAGAACATGAGACTCTGGCAACTCTCTTCCTTAGATGCATTTCTTCTCCAATAAGATCCTGTATTCCTGCTTCTTCCTTCTTTTCACTGTGCAATGATGATTTTCCTTTGACTTTACTTACATTTTTTTCATCAGAAGTAATCCCAGAAGACTCTCTTTGATTTTGAGCATTGTGCTTCTTCAGTAATTTTCTTATTTTAGAAAGTTGTTCCTCAGAGACAGGGACATCTGAAGTATGTGCCAGAATATTAACCTGGGATGAAAAGACAAGCAGAAAACATACAAAGTCATCAGCAGTCCCTAACAAATTAGAGGATAACTGCCACAAATGTTCAAACTAGAGATGCCAAAAATGCCAATGCTTTTGCAAAAAAAATTATGCTTCACTTTTTGGACTCTAAAACCAAGTTTCACTAAATAGAGCTTGATAATTATAATAAGATAAAAATTACCAAAGAGTGGCTCAGTTGTTTTTATCATTTAATCATTACACAACAACACCGATACCAATCACAGAATGTGATCAATGTAGAGGAAAAGCAGTTAAATTTTTCACTGAAAAAAATTTCTACCATATGTAGTATGAAAGGAGGCATTGCCAAAAGATGGCTCACCAACATTTTAAATTTGGTCATTACCAAGCAAATATCAAAAAGGAAAGACAAAAGGTTAAGGATGTTGATCAAATGCATGTACCATATACCAAAAGCTTTAAATGCTTGCATCTAAAACAGATGAATTCTCTCAATTAAGATGGTTTAGAAACATAACAGGCATTGCATACCTCCTAACGGTTTAGAAACATAACAGGCATTGCATACCTCCTAACAGATTCATAAAGGAAAGATACTCCCTAATGATGGAAATAACTGAAATACAATGCATGATTCAAAATTGTTAATTTTTAAGAGATAGAACAACATATACATTTGATGGGACAACAAACAAAGAAATAACCAGGCATACCATATCATATGAATCATAACATAGTTTTATCACTGAATCGGCCTTTACAAATTGCTCAGAACAGCCATATGAAATATACACACATGGACCTAGGTCAGGAATCGGAATTTCCTGCGGCAACCTTGCAGCAAGATTTAGAAGACCAGATGCTGGATTCATGTATTCTGGAAATGGTAGAGCATGGATTATTTCAGCATAATGAGCTGGAAACTGTTGTTGAAATAACTGGGAAGACATCCAACCCTTTAATTTTAAAGTCTCATTCCACATATTTGTCTGTGTCTGGCCCTTCAAAGAACCCATAAAGTACTGTCTGATACCAATTTCTACCTGCCATGTGATAAAAGAAAATGTTAGAACAATAGAAACAGAAAGAGAGATAGCGGCTGCTATTTAATAAATATGCTTAGTGGAATCTAAAATAAGAATACAAAAACTTAGTAACAGTAGAAAAGATAGAAACAAAAAGGATAATACTACGATAGCTATAAAAGTTTTTGTTATGGAATTTGATTACTGCAAAAACGCTGACCTCACACCAATCCAAGCAATTGGTAGCATCACATTTATCCTTGTTATTTTCATATCTGGCAATGCTTCTCTCAAGATAGGCGCAGAACATCGTTACAGGGTCCCAGCTCAAATGCATTGCAGCCTGAAGCACATTACGGACTATAACAGGATGACCTTTGCTCCAGTGCTTCTGAAAGTGTTCATGGCTTTCACATTGAATGTCCCTAAGCTTAGGGTAATATAAATAGTTATCATTCGAGTCTTCTCTTACAGCTGCTTCTTGCAACTGCTCAATATCTTCAGCTTTTTTATCTGTGCTAAGACATAGTGAACAGCATGAAGATGTGTCTGAGGTTTCTGGAAAGTCATAGCTGCAAACTATTTCTTCTGCATTTATTTCCAGCTCCTTAGTCCAAGTCACAGGGAAAAGGCATCTCAAATTAAGGAGACTTTCACCACAACCACCAAACTCCTTGGGTGGGCATGAGATACCACCAATATCACTACAAGGTCTCAAGTCAGATGGTAAAGCAGAAGAATCAGAGAATTTATCACTGAAATTCTGTTTGGGGGTTCTAACTGGCTTCTTCTCTGAATGTTGCTTGCTACCAAACACACGGCTTCTCTTTTTGTTGGGGTTCTTTGAGATAGACATGTTAATACTATCATGAAAGGTCCCATGATAAAAATCACGAGAACAATTTAAACAAAGGTTAAAGGAACAATTTGGGCAGTTTCTATGGAGATCCAGTATGGAAGCTTCACATTTATTGCTGATCCAGAAGCAAAACATAAACCAAAGAATCAACAGAAGCAAAATAACTAAACTCATTATTAACATTGAAACTTTCCAAATGCAGGAACA
This sequence comes from Ziziphus jujuba, assembly GCF_031755915.1. NCBI lineage: Eukaryota > Viridiplantae > Streptophyta > Magnoliopsida > Rosales > Rhamnaceae > Ziziphus > Ziziphus jujuba. Next base: position 19,612,992 of record NC_083379.1, on the reverse strand, counting down.
TACCAGCAATATTGCTCATTGCAGTTAAATTCAACCTGCTTGACATAAAGATTAAAGGGATTCTTCCCTGTCCATACAAAGACAAGAATAAGTCCCTTGTTTATCATTATCCATCTAAAATTTGATCCACGGAACACTAACATAAGGAGAATCGCTATGCTACCTTTCATTATTGCCTCTGTTTCTAGCTCGACATCCTGGTCTTGGTTTATTTGTTTTAATACAGGAAGAAGCATACAAATCAAATAATGGAAACATAATATTACTTCGGCTTTATTTTTTTCTCCCAAAAAATCCTGAAACAGGGTACATATAAATTCAACCATCAGCATTTTATATCAAACTAAGCCTGCTCTAGTTCACAAATCAGCGAACTTTGATGTCAGACCTTACTTTCAGTGTCTTTAGATTGATTTGCAATGCAGTCCTTACAGGTACAAGTTTTACGACAAACTGGACATGCCATCTTGACTTCTTCTTGTTTTTCTAAATACCTAAAATAAAAATAAATAAAAAAAAGAAAAAGAAAAATGACATATTGACAACCGATCAATAAATATTTCACAATTTCAAACATGGAGCTACAAAGATTAAGAAGTGATTTTCAATCAATCATCATTCATATGCAATTTAAAGCCAGAGACTTCTCACTGAGAACATAATATACAGCAGCATCCGGTCTATAAACAGAATCTGAATGATGAACCAGTTGCTCATTGGACACCACTCGAAGGGTATTTATGTGTATTAATGTACTAGGTTCGGATAATACTTCTTTTTTTCTCTTAAAAAAAAAAAAAAAAAAAAAAAAAACATTATCAGGTGTTGTGTAGTGTTCCTTTCTCCTCTGGCAAAAGAGAAAAAGGCAATAACCAGGTCTTCTAGTCCATATGAAGCTTTCTAGCCAGTATTTACTGGATGGAGAAATTCCATCTCCCTCTCTTCCCCCCTAATGAGTCTATAAACTATACTCTTTATACTTAATGATACTAAGCTATTATGCTCTCAATGAAATGGTGTTATATCTATGCCTCATACAATTAAAAGTTAAAATGCTTTGCTATTTCACCCTGCATTTCCAAACAATCGTATAAGCATATGAGTATAAAACTGAAAAAAGAAACAACAGAAAGTAGGATAATAAAATCAGAAGTCTTTGACCTCTTGCACAAACTTTATCCGTTAAGCAAGGTTTTATGGTTTTCAGAAGAGACAGATGCACAAGCAGATAAGAAGAAAGGCAACAATTTCCATCACAATGGCAACACCAAATTCCTTATACAGTTTCACCAAAATCATTCCACATCTAAGCATTGTGGTGTCCCGGTGGTTTAATAGTCTCTAGCGATTGAATTCCGACATCTGATGAAGAAACCAGTCTAAGGGTTTCTTTATATGTACAAAGTTTTAAAATATCACCAACAGTTTCTTAACATAGGTAGAGAACTTAGCACAACGTTAGAATTTTTTTTTTTTTTTTTTAATTCTTTAAATCCAATTAAACCATTACATCTAACTGCCTATAAAGAGGGAAGATTAGTCTACAATTAAGTAGCATATATTTATAAGCAACAGAAATCACAATGTAGTATGAAATTCAACATGCCCGATAAAGCAATACAAAAGATCCACAAAGTTTCAAGAGTTTTGAAATTCATGATAGCTCAACCAAACGAAAACTGAATAAAACAAACCGCTCTCTGATGCAGTCCAAGCAAAAGAACTGTTTTTGACAACTGGAACACTTGATTAGAATCCTCGAAACACTTTTATGACACCCATGGCACTTCTTCTTCCTAGCTCTCCTCAATTCCGCTACATTTCGTGCATAGGGCAAAACCTAAAAAATAAAAATAAGAAACACCATTGGAAAAAAAAAAAAAAAAGAAAAAACAAAAGCACAGAATTTATTTTATTTTATTTTATTTTTATTTTTACCTGCAATGTACCAGTAGGCATTGGCTCAATGTTCTTGGACCGGAATTGCCGATACCTAACGGCCCCAAAATCAACCCCAACCTTGACTCTACAAGGCGATTCGGAACCAGAATGCTGCCTCGGAGAAGAAGATGGAGAGGAAGAGATTGCCATGAGACCATTGGGAAGGTATCTCATAAGCTCTCCTCCTTGGCTGTTCTGATTCTCTTCCACGACAACCTCCTCCTCGTCTTTCTTCTTCTTCTTCTTCTTGTTCCTCTTCCTCTTCTCGACCTCCCTCTTCAGAACCATCCTGATCAACTCCAACTGCGCGTCGGCGCCTCTCTTGAAATTCTCCTTCATCTTCTTCTTCCTCTTCATCAACTTGGCCAAATTCTCGACCTTCTTAACCCTAATTTTGACGCTGCTCTGGTCTCTGCTATTATTGTTATTATTGTTACTGAGTGCCTTCTTTTTCCGCATCCTTTGAAGTTTCAAAGACTCGGGTACCTTTTCCTTGAACTGCCGGTGACGGCCTTGGAGGTAGTGAATCTCGCAGAGCTTCATGTTTTCCATAACCCTCCTTTTGCACCGCCATTGCCGGCCGTCACTCCGGTTGCACCGCAAATGGTCCGGCAACGGTTCTTCCTCCATCGAGCAAAACAAAAATAAATTAATTAAAAAAAATAAAATTAGACGAAACCTTTTAATCACACTCTCCGATTGGAAAAAGAAAAACAAACCGGCGGGCTAGAAAATGTGAGAGAGAGAGAGACGCCCCAAAAAAAAAAAAAAAATGAAAGAAAGATTCTTCTTTATAGGAAGGAGAGGAGAGAGATAACGCCGAGGGTTTTGCAGAGTATTTAATTGAATTTGGGGGAAGAAGGAAACAGTAGGAATAGCAGTGTGGGGATGGCAATTTGCGTAATTATAGTTGGGGGAAGAGTCCAATTCGGTCTCCGAAGTCTTAGAAGATGTACTTCCACGAATCATTAATGTTGGATATGTTTTTCGCAGAGCTTTTATTTATTTTGTATTTTGTTTGCCAAACATTTTTTTTCCTTTTTTTCTTTTTTGTTTTTTGGAAAAAGGAAAAATTTTGGAAGAGATTTTTGTTTTTATGGATTTTTGATTGATTGGATTTCATTAGCGGGCATTTTGACAGTCAGGTCATGCGTGATGTTTCCACTTTCTTTTTTGGTGGGTTTAATAAATGACAATTAATCACAGCCTTCAAATATAATTTGGGGATTGAAGATTTCAAACTGATGTGGATATATATTTATACATATTTGTTTTTGTAAATATGTCGATATAGATATTTATTGTAGGAATTATAAATCATATATTATCAGTTTATCACCATGAACCCTGACATGATGATGCAGATATATTTTCCTCTCTTTCAACTTTTCCTCTTTCAATGCAGAGGGAGAAAAGGAAATTTTTAGCTTACATATATATATATATATATTTCCTGGTAGGGAATATATATATATATATATACATTTCCATGTTTAAAGTTAACTATATATTAATACTGATATATTATTAGAATTCCATGGACTGTTTCCCTTCTTCTCATACCATATTGATAGCACAATTCCATCTGGTGCTAATGCAGCAGCTGCTTTTGACATGTCATGTAATAACTCTTTTAATAACCAACGGATATTCACATAACTGGTTGATCTAATCAGTCTAGGCTTCGTGTATGCTTCAACCTTTGTATTCTAGATGTGATAACAATAATGATAAAGTTGAGCTTATCACATATGTGTTTGAGACTCACGTGAGATCCTCTATCATGTACTATATATTCATCACTTTTCATTATAATAAAATACAATACAACTTTTCCTCAGATAGCACATCTTTTACACGTATAAACTGATATACATAATGAGTGGAAAAACTATGCTTGGAGACTCTTCAAACGATTTTATCAGTTATGTCAAGCATGGTATTAAGAAATATGTGTATAAATTCAAAAATTAAAAGTTAAATCTTTTTTTTTTATGAATAAAAGTTAAATGTTTGCTGTACGGTATCTACTGGGTTTTCATCAGTTGCCAATAAATTTATGGCACAGAAAACAGCAGTTATATAGGCCTATAGATGGATGATCGAAAATTGAATGCATCAACAGTACCCCAAAAATAAAATAAAAAATAAAATAAAATAATAAAAATTAGACTGCTATCCTCCTCCTTTACCTTCTAAGCACACTGTCCCAAACCAGATAAAGTGATGCATATGCCATATGCCTACGTCTGCTAGTCCACATGCCACTTTGCAGCAGAGACATTATTATCAAAAAAATGAGTTTCATTTTACTGTTGCTTCAATTTTTAAAGATGATTTTTCATATTTAGAGAATATAGTAGTTAAAGATATGGGCGTTTTTAGGTAACATTTTTGTCATTCATATATGCCCGTGAAGTGAAAATTGTGAGTTATATAGTAGCAATGAAAATTATGAAGCAGCATTTAGCGTACTTGAAAAGATTTTAATTTGAGCTCATTATGGTCAAGAATATTAAATTAGGGTCATTTAAAACAATTGAAGATACATTTTCAGATCCCTAGCTTAAATCGCAACTTTAGATGGAAATCTTTCCTTACCTAATATTAGATAAATCCATTTGATTGGAATAAATGTAGTCTTGCAATTAAAAGAAAAAAATTCACATATATTATGGCAAATATCCTCTACTTTTAAAATTTTCATAATTTAAGTTATTAACTTTTTATACGAACAATTTAAATTTAAAATTTTTAATTTATAATAGTATAAACATATTTAACGTTTTACTGATGAAGTGTAACAACTATCTCATATTATTTATATTAAACAGTAGCAAATTTAAAACTAGAATATAAAAAGTATAAAATTTTAAAATTAGTTATAAAAATCTACATGTTGAACATCTTTTAATTTGAATTTTGATACAATTTAATGTTAATAAGATAACATGTATCAATTTTTTTAAAAAATATATATATATACCAAAATGTAAAATATTAAAATTATTTTTAATATTTTGTATTTTAAAATGCTTTAGTTTCAAATTAATACAATTTAATATCAGTTATATACTATGACTATCAATAATTAAAACTTAGATAAGATCCAAACTATAACAAAATAAAAAATTAAAATTTTAAATTATAAAATTAAAATATTAAAAATCTAAATTATAAAATTTTAAAAATTAAAAAATATCAAAATATAATTACCCTTATTTCTGATGTATTCATTTACTTTCATGGATTTTAGGTGGCATATATATATATATATATATACACACACACCATCAAGTTGGTCAGCAGGTCTTGCATATACGGACTTTCTTTTTCAATATCTATCACGCTTTGAACAATCATGAGAAACAACATGCATGATTCCAAAAAAGGGGAAAAAATAATAATAAATAATCAATGTTATCGCATTAAGGCTCATTCTCTCTCTTTTGGTTGGAATCATGAGAAACAGATGTTTTCATGCCCTCAAACGTGAACATGCACGTAGCCCACTAAATTTTACCATTCACTTTGATTATAAAAACAGTAATAGTATAGGAATCAAATTATTTATCAAATTTATTTATAAAATAATATATAAATTTAATAATATATAATTTATTTACAAAACAATAATAATGTATATACCATATTTATCATACCATTTAATAAATATTTTAATAATTTTAATATTATTGTTATAAAAAATATGCTATTATATATGGTATATTTTTTATATTAATTTGTAGTATTCATGTCCATGCAGCTTGCCATATACATACTTTCTTGAGGAATGAAACTACCTTTGGATGCCATTTTCTATCATTTGGATTTTAAATGGAAAATTATAATAAGTAGCGCCTATCTTTTAAGTAATGACCTAAAATTAAAAAAATACTATTTATCATTATTGATGAATAATTATGAATAAATCATACATGCCAAATGACAATTTGAATTAATTACTATTAAAAGATTTATTTTTAAAATTTTAAAATAAAAATTAATAAAATTAAACATTTTAATTAAAATTCAACATATAAAATGGTAATTGTCTTTAATAATAACAAATAGTAGAATTCAAAAAATTAAAAGGAAATAAAATGAATAAAAACCTAAAAAAACAAAGGAAAAAACACTGTAGCAAGCCTATTCTTATTTGTTTTAATATCTTTATAATAGAAAGTCAAAATAAGTAAAAACATAAAATAAAAATTCAAAAACTAGTTGTTTTGTTAATCCAAAATATATATCAACTATTTTTTTTTTTTTTGTGAAGGATTCAAAATTTTATTATTTATCATTGATGATGTCTCAAATTCACTAATGATGATCATTAGAATGACCATGCTTATGTGATAATTAATAATGATGGAATTTAATTTTTAAAATTTTTTAATTTTAAAAACCTAAAATGTAAAAAATTAATTTTTTTTTAATAATTACTAATTAAATTGTCACATTCCATATAATTGTGTGATGTTGAAGATAACAATTAACATTCTTTAAGGTTAAAGGAATAGACAATGGGGTGATATTTAATTCTAGAATGGGTTTCTATTGTACTTATTATTTTCAATATTATATGCATCCGCATGCCAACTTGGTTACATTTTTCATCTAACAGCTGTACGTCTCGTTCATTTTCTGTCCACCAAATCTTCTTTTATTATTATTATTATTTTTTTTAATCTAAATTTTGTTTGGTGGTCATGCGTGTAAATCGGTAGTTTCATGTAAATATATATGTAATAATTCCTAGAGGATGTTCTTGTGACCAATGCATATAAAATATTGCACATAGGATGATTTTATTTTCACCTCCTTTTGTTATTTTCACTTCCTAGCTGGCAAAAAATGCAATATTTTTGCATATGGCATTTTTGCTAGAAAGATCTTCCATATATTGACAGATGTTCAAGTAAATTTTTTTCTCGTTTGGGAAAATAAGTTTGGAATTCTATCGGGACAATACGTATCCTTTTTGTATCCTTTTTAAAATAAGCATGATCTTGAATTAAAAAGAAAAAAAAAAAAAACGACTAATCTTTAAGTTATGATAGAATATATATATATATATATATATATTCTATATATATATAGAATTGTCTCCTAAACAACACTGTTAAATTTAGAGTTTCTCTCTTCTAGCTAGCTCTCAAGCAATTCTTTTGTCTGAGTTTTGTCTAGTTGAGTCACTAAGGATGAAGTTGGCTGTGTCTCCTTCTCCGGTTTGCACTTTTGTTCCTTGAAATGCTAACGGAGTAGCTCATCATTTGGCACCTCAGGCTTTGTTTTGTAATCATTTTAAAATTTGGTAAGAAGAAAGGCCACAATGGCTTATGGATTTTTTACTTCTGGATGTTTTTTCTTCTTTTTTAATGATATGATTTTCCTTTCAAAATAATAATAATAATAATGAAGAGTGAAATTTTAAAAGATACTTTTACTATTTATGTATGCTTTTTATTTTTATTTTCCTATAAGCATTTATTACTATATTTATATTTCCTTTTTATTTTTATATAAATTATCTCTTAGATATTATAATAATGGTATAGGTATTTGTGTTACATTAAAAGAAAATAATATAACACTGAAATAAATAATAGATTTGATTCTTTACACTTAAAAAATCAAATAAAATCAAAATAAAGAGGTTAGTGAAACTCTTTTTTAAAAGTTGACTTTTCAAAATAGAAAGTATAAGATGTTTAAAGAGTCCTTTAAGAATGCTCTGTTGAATAACACTTTTATTAGGTTGCATAAAAACTAGATAACTAGCAAAACCAATTGGTCGAACCGTATCAACAAAGTCAATCAATTAACTACCATTGATGAAAAGGTAATGGTGGACTTTGGTTTCCCATCTTGTAAAACCGTCAATCACCAAAATTGACCAAGTATATCACGTTTTCTTCTCATGTTGTGCCCTAGCTAGGTTTTGTCCTCATTATAAGATTCAATAGAAACACCATAAAATTCTCTCTTTCTTCTCTTTTGTCTCTCTGCACAAACTTGGCAGTATCGTAAGAATCAAGCGAGGCTTTGCAAACCAAAATAGGTACCCAAAATCCAAGAAAAAATAATAAGCAAAGGTAGATTTAATGAAGAAGAATAAGTAGTCAACCCAAAATAAGTAGCAGAGGCAATTTAGCATAGGCAGATTTAATGAAAAGAGAAAAAGCAAGGAACCCAAATTCCAAGCAAGAATAAAACCATAAAATCTAAAGCTCTATTGAAATATTTATTATACACACCTAAGAAGAAGAAGAAGCAAGGAATTCAAAATCCAAGCAAAAACAAAATTGCAAAATTTAAGGCTCTTTGAAGTATTACTTACACAAACTCATAAACTTAGAACCATAGCCACTCTATGTGTCTGTCTCACTCTCACCAATTAAATAAAATAAAACTAAAAAATTAATGTCTTTTTCTTTATATCAGATTTCTTTTTGTCTCAGGTTTGACTCTGGATTTCTTCTTTCTCTCTTCCCTTGTTTGATGCAATCAATGATAGAAAATGAGGATTTTTACTATACCAAAATCAATTGAAAACTGACCAACCAATACTCAGTTAGTTACAGTCAAATTTTGAAAAGTTAAAATATAATTTTTGGTGATAATAACTAACCAAACGATTGAATTTTTTCACTGATTAGAACCAACAAGAACAAACGATGAGCACTGTCAGGACCTTCCGAGGAATCCTCATTGATATCCAAGGCTAGCTTTGACTAAAGGAAACCCCACTGGATATTCCTACAGAAAATATAGCAGCATCTCCTCTAAAGGTTAGGTTTGCCCCAAAAACTCCCTCTATAGAAAACACACTCCAATAACACACCTTCTTATTTCTCCCACCTCACTATAAAATTATTTCACAAGGTGCAGCATTTCAATGATAAATAAAAAGAAAACAGGTGTTGGGAACTTTAATCTAAAAAGGGTAAGAATAAGAACACAATAAGCTGGATTGAATGACTTAGTTTTATTGATAATATCCTTGGCTTAAATAACCATTCAATACACAATTTTAATAGGAAACAAGAAAACAGCCCACTTTGGTGAAAATAAAGCCAAGTCATAACAAAAGCTTTTGAACAAGTCAAATACAATTAGATCTCCCTAAAAACTAGGACTTTCCTTGAAAACCAGAGAATTATTCTGAAAAAAGAAAACTCCAATACACTCTTTCATTCCCTCCCTTAAACTAAATGTTATGAAGCAAATTAGTTTATGCTAGAAATCTCATAAACTCCCAGTAGCTTTCGAAGCTTCTAAAAAACTTCAAGCTTCAATAATTTGGTCATCATATTCGCCATTTGATCCTAACTCCCACAATGAACTAAATCAATTGTACCATCCTTACTAAGATTCCTTAAGAAATGAAACCTTACATCAATATGCATGCTGCAACCATGCATAACTTGATTTTTAGACAACTTGATGGTTGAGCTATTGCCATACATCACAGTAGTACATCCTCCACCAGAATGTTCTAGCTCCTTTAAAATCCTCTTCATTCAGACTCCTTGATAAGCACAGACTGCAGTTGCCACGAGCTCAACTTCTGTGATTGATGAAGTCACAATAGGCTGCTTTTTGAACACCATAAAACAGCACCTAAACTCATTAAAAACACACACCCAGATGTACCCTTCTTATCCTCCATATCTCTAGCACAATTGCTATCTATAAATGCCAACAACTCACCATCTCCTCCTTTCTTATAATGAATCCCATAATTCATAGTCCCTTTTAAGTATTGAAGTACTCTCTTAGCTGCTTGTAGATAACTCTCCATTGGTTTTTCCATATATCTACTTATGAGACAAGTAGCAAACATCATTTCTGGTCTCGTGGTAGTGAGATACATTAAACTCTCCATCAACTGATTGTAGTATGTCTTATCGATCAGGACTCCCTCTCCATCTTTGCTCAATTTGAAACCTGGAATTATTAGACTGCACACTGAATTACTTTCCATCATACCAAACCTTCTTAAAACCTCCAATGTGTATTTCCTTTGACATATGTAAATACCATCAGGCTCTTGTAGCACCTCGATCTCAAGAAAAACCCTCATCGTCCCCAAGTCAGACATATTAAACTCTTTTAACATAGAGCTTTTAAATTCAGACATCATAACTTCATCGTCACCAGTAAAAATTAAATCATCAACATAAACACTTACAATGATAATTTTTCCTTCTCCACTTCTCTTTATGAATGATAACTACTCGCTATCACACCTTTGAAACCCTTCACCAATGAAATGTGCTTTGATTAAACTAAATCAAGCTCATGGACCTTGTTTTAATCTATAAAAAACTTTGTGTGATTTGTAAACCAAATGCTCATTGCCTTTTTTTTTTCTTCATACCTTCTTGGCTGCTCCAAACAAACATCTTCACTCAGCTTACCATGGAAAAAAGCCGACTTGACATCCAGCTGAAAAATCTTCCAATCCTTTAGTGCAGCTAGAGCAATAATCATCCTTACTGTATCCATCCTTGCCACTGGTGCAAAAATTTCTATGTAATCTATTCCATGCTTCTACAAGTACCCTTTAGCAACCAAACAAGCCTTGTACCAATCAATCTTTCCATGCTCATTGTATTTGGTTTTGTAAATCCACTTCACTCCAATTCTTTTGGCTTTAGTTGGAAGCTCAATGAGTGTCCATGTTTTGTTCTTCTCAATGGATTTGATTTCACTATCCATGGCCAATCTCCAATTTGCACTTCACAGCTTCCTCAAAATACAATGGATTAGTTGATACCACTAGTGCCATATGAATTTCATCCTCAAATAGACCTTCTCCACTATCATAATCACCTATCCACATAGGAGGTTGCCTCCCATGGGGTTGCTTGTAACACCCCGTCCTGAGGTACACTGGAAATTTTTCTCACATTGACCAAGTTGACAGGCGTTGATTAAATGAGGCCAATTTGACTTTTTGTCTATATCAAATTTTGCATTGATTGAGACACCATTACAAAGTACATATTAACTTGAGTTTCTTAGACTAGTAGCATATAAAAAACAGAGCTACATTTTGAAAGTTATGAGTGAAACAAGTTGGGGTCTGAACTGTTCAAGGGCACCGTGTTTGAGTTTTTATTGTTATAAAATCTTATTTTGACTTATATATAGTTATAAAGTACTCATCGATACGAGTTCATAGACTAGTAGCACGCTTAATTTTGACACTAGGTTCAAAAGTTATATACCTGCAAAGTTTTTCAGGAACAACATTTAATAGTTACCAATCTATGTGTGTGCACAGTGTCTAATGACAATTGCCACGTGTCAAAAATCCAGAAAATACTGTGAGTGCACAGTGGCAGCAATGGATGGCATTTTATTGGTGGGAAACCAAGTTAGGTGGCAGAGAGAGAAAAGAGAGAAAGAGAAATAGGATAGAGAAAGAGGAGGGAAAAAAGAGAAATCGGCCTTACGTCATTGACCCTTTTCCAGCCACCATCAACCCACATGCACCTGCCACCATGTGACCTACTTGAGACTAGTCGATTGGTCAAAAATCACGGCTAGATTACCGGCGACGTGCCAAGATCAAAGTGTCTTTCTACAAATGTGCCGTTGGCTTAGACGGTCAATTTCTCCCAATTCAGCCATCTATTTTTTACACCACCTGTACCTTTGAGTTGCCCATCATCCTATCTATCTCTCCACCAAAACTCATGGCCATTGGCAGGCGAATGCACTGCCGTCGGTGACATTTTCTGTGATCACGGTGGCTCATTGAAAAACTTGGTTCTAGCGAGTTTTCAATGAGTTCAACCACCTTTTTCCACTAATTTAACCTCCTTAAACCCAAATCCAAGGTCATTTTCCTCCAAATCTCAACAGATTCCGAGATACGAAGATATTATGTCTAAAATTTTTCTGGTTAGATTTTGACCACCATAGATCCGATCTCCGAGAGATAAGACCTAATCTGTAATTCTCGTATTATAAGCTTTGTTTTGGTATATCATTTGTAAATTTTGGACAACGTTTGTGTTAGCTCCCCTAGATACCTATGTGTATTATACATGATTAAAATATTAATTTAATCGGTTTTATGTAATAGTGATATTTTAGGTCCACGTGTAAATGGTGGGATTGATCCCATGGAGGATCTGATTGATTCACGCACTTGAGATAAGTGATCCTCCTTCAAAACTATTTTGGGTTGTTTAAATATATATATTATGTTAATTGAATTTTTGAAAAATATGTTATATGTGTTTGATATTTAAGAAAATTTCTAATTGAATTTATGATGCTAATTGGGATGATTTCAATATATATGTGCATCAAATATATATTTGGGTTTTAAAGACATTATGTTTTAAAATTATTACTAAATTGTTGTTAATTTTTATTGATGGATTTATTATGAATCTAAAAAATGCATTTACATGAATTTTAATTATTGTGGATTTTATGTGGTTTAAATGTAGATTTGTAAAAATTAATTTTTAAGAATTTGAGGAAAATATTTGTTTTAAATTATTACACTCAAAAATATATTTATGCATTTAAATATTTGTGGATTTGGGTTCATTGTGGTAAAATTGATGGATTTAAAATTTATAGATTTATGATGATGGATTAAAAGTAAAGGTAGATTTTTATGGGTTTAAGTGATGTACTAAATCCGTTATTTTCATTAAATTTTGGTATTTATAAGATTCATAATTTATGATTTTAAATGCACCATACAGTACTGATGTTCTGTACCGTATCTATTGTGATTATCAGCACACAAGTATTTAAGGTCTTCTTTTGGGAGTCATGGACCTAAGGGTAGGCAGGTATAATGACATTGAGCATCAGCCACACCTCTCCATGGCTAGGATGACTGTTGTTAGCACCGGTGCCGGGGTCAACAAGGTAACCATTCCAAGTTCTCTATGTAACCTCTCCATCATAGTGATACTTGGGATGCTAGGTATTGCTTGGCACGACTAGTATATAGTATGGTGCATCAAGTAATTTTTTTTCGACACGATTGTCAAACAAAAATGTTTTAAAATTGTATTTAAAATTAAATGTATTTAATTGTGTTTTATTATTTATTTCAAATTAATGTTTTAAAATGCATTTTACCACATTCTTATTATATAAATTAAATTGATGTTTTTAAATAAATTTTATTATATTTTTACCACTTGTTTCATATGGATGTTTTAAATTAATTAAAATATTTTTGTTATTATTTAATTGATTTATTTAAATAAAACTTTATAAATTATATATTGAGTTTAATTTTGTTCTTATATCAAATTTCTCTAATATAAATTTTAATTGCCATTCTATTCTATTCTATTTTATGATATTTTATTCACAATTTAATAATTGTTATTCAATTTATTTTCAATGAAAATTTTATATTTTTAATTTATTGTATTTTATTTGTATTTTACTTAATTAATTAATTCCTTGATTTTGGGGGTATAAAACGATGTGTTTTGTTAAAATTGTTTTCAAAGGGAAACATTTCCAACTGCGTGAAATTGTAGTAGTTTTGAGAGAAAATATTAAATTTTGCTTATGTATTATTATTTATATTTATTTATTATTAATTAATCAAAATTATTTTACACTGTTATATTATTATTTATGTAATAGTTAGGATCATTCATTGGGATGATTAGTATCTTATGTTTTTAAATACGTTCCTCTAGGTCCAAGTTAGTAGGCGTTGAACGTCCGGGGATGAGCTTGACATCTTTGTTCATCTCTGAAGTCCAAGAAGCCCTTTTCCTTTCTTTCGTTTTTATTTTGTAATACTACTTTCTATCCTTATTGTATTAAATTTTATACTTAATTATACCCTATGATGCTTTGTATACTATGTTGGATATTTATTTGATTAATATTGCACTTATTCCTTGTATGTTATTATGAAATGTTGAAATTTATCGAAATCAATTGTAATAAGATGGGAGGAATAAGGTGGTGCTTTTAGAAGTGTTTTTTTTGTGGAAGAAATTTTGTGGCATGTCCAACCCTTAAGGAAGATTCTGCTGGATTTTTCATTAGAAAGTCCAAAAGGTTTTTCCTAGAATCAGAGCTTCTTTAAAGTTCTGACGAGTAATCTGGGATGGATCTTGACATTGCTTTAGTTCCCTCACTCTCTCTTGACGCATAATAGAACCATCTTCCTCTTCATTAACTCCTTCATCGTTAGTCTCTCCTACCTCTCCATCAGTATCATCTCCATTCCCATTTTCACTAACACTTCTTCATTCTCACATCACCATCACCCTATTCTAAGTCTACTATTTTTTCATAACTCATGTCCAATCCCACTACTTCCTTTTTTCATAAATTATATCTTTACTCACAACAATCTTCATAAAAACATGATCATATAGCATGTAACCTTTTGATTCCTCACTAACTCCCAATAGCACATAACTAATGCTTCTACTTTCAAGTTTGGCGCTCCTTGCTTTTAGAAGATGGACGTGTGTTATGCAACTAAAGACTAAAAATTGATCTACTGAGGGTTTGACTCCACTCCAAGCCTCCTCTGGTGTAACATCCTTGACAGTCAATATAGGACACCCATTTAAGGCATCGATAGTCCAGTTCACTACTTCCGGCCAAAAAGTCTTAGGAATGTTCTTGTTAGATAGCATTTAACGAACCATGTTAATCACTGTTCTATTCTTCCTTTCAACTACACCGTTATGTTGTAGAGTATAAGCAGTGGTCAATTGCCTCTTGATCCTACTTTATTTGTAGAAATCATTGAACTCATTTAAATTGAATTCCTTTCCTCTATTAGTGCGCAAACACTTAAGAAACAACCCTGTTTCTTTCTCAACCATAGTCTTAAAACATTTAAAACAATTTAAAGCTTCTTATTTTTCTACCAAAAAATACACCCATGTTTTTCTACTATAATAATCAATGAAAAACAAAATGTACCTCTTGTTGCTATTAGATGTAGTAGTGATCGGACCATAAATATGCACATGAAAAAGTTCCAATTTCTGAATTACTTTCCAAATAATCCGCTTTGAGATAGGGTCACAGTGTTGTTCCCCATTGATGCAATCAGTGGCAGAGAGTTGAGGAAGTTCCATGTTCTTTTATAGCAAGGTTATCAAAACCTTATAACTTAAATACCCATACCTCTGATGCCAAAGATGAGATAAGTTTTGATCTCTTGCGTGAAAGCACTGATCATATTGTGCTTAAGAAGGAGCTTAAGATTGAGTCGATAAGATAACCAGCCTATTGACACTCATGTTGGTTTGAATGATCAAACCCTTCTCTAGATGAAATATCTTGTACATCCTTTCCTTGATCAAAATAGCCAAGCCCCTTTCTTGCAACTGCCCTATGCTTAAGAGATTATTCCTCAACTCCCGAATATAGTATACCTCAGTAAAAACATGATTAACTCTATTCAGCTACAGCTTCACACTTCCCTTTCCCATCACATTTATCTTAGTGTTGTTCCCCAATTTCACCGAATGCCAAAATTTTTCATTGATTTCTCTAAATACAGCTCAGTTGTTGCACATGTGATTAGAACACCCTAAATCAAAGAACCACGCATTTTCTCTTCTGGCCTCATATAGTTCCATATAAGACATTTCATCTTCCTCATCAAACTCTGTATAGTTTGCTTCTTTGTTCCCAAAAGGACATTCATACAGAAAATGTCCAAGATTATGACATCAGTAACACTCCACAGTTGCCTTGTTAAAAATGCTTGACCTCTCCCTTTTTCTCTTCCTCTATTGGCACCATAACCACGACCTCTTCCTCCTTCATATGTCATCTTGAAGGCCTAATCCTCACCCCTGCACCTCTAGGACTTCTGTTCATGTATTATTAATGAGCTTTGTAACTCATCAATAGTGAGGGCATCAATGTCCTTTGACTCCTCAATAGAACAAACAACATAGTTGAACTTCTAAGTTAAAGAGCATAGAATTTTTTCCACCACTTTAACATCCTGCATATCATCTCCATAAATTCACATCTTGTTTGCCACCGTCATGACCCTAGAGAAGTATTCTATCACTCTTTCACCAAATCTCATCTCAAGAGTTTCAAATTCTTTGTGAAGAGCTTGAAGATGAGACCTCTTGACCTTTACATTCCCTTCAAACCTTTTCTTCATGGCATTCCATATTTCTTTGGCAGTATCCTTCTTAAGAATGGTGTCGAGAACTGTGCGATCGATGGCATGAAAGAGTTAGTTATTCACTTTCAAGTCTTTCAACTTCATCTCATCATCCTTCTTTCATTGTGCATCTATTTGCAACGATCCACTCATTGGCTTAACATACCCCAAGCTCCACTAGCTCCCAATATTCCTTAGATCATAGGAAATTTTTCATCAGCATGCTCCAATGATCATAGTGATCATCAAAGCAAGGAATTGCTGGCTATATAAAACTCCCTTCAATAGTCATCTTTTGTGCTGTTGCAAGAACTTTAAAGACTGCTGCTTTGATTTTGTTTGGCCCAGTGGGAGCTCCGATACCGGATTGTTGGGAACTTTGATCTACAAAGGCTATGAACAAGAACACAAAAAGCTGGATTGAATGACTTAGTTTTATTGATAATATCCTTGGCTTAAATAGCCATTCAATACATAGCCCACTTTGGCGAAAATAAAGCCAAGTGGTAACAGAAACTTGGAACAAGTTAAATATAAGTATGTCTCCCTAAAGACTAGGACTTTCCTTGAAAAAGAAAGAATTATTTTAACAAAAAAATTGCAATAAACTCCTTCACAGACATGGAGGCTAATAATTTATAAATCCATAACGATAGTAATTTGAAATTACTACATTTTAATATTTAATATCAAAGCATTCTAAGATTTTAGAATAAGAATGGAAATAACATAAATATAAAGGACATAATAATGTAATATTACAATGACAAAAAAAGAAGGAATATTCTTCTTCAAACACGGCAACATAAAGAAAACGATGAGCTCGCATCCCGAACTGTCAGTGTTTACTAATCATTTGACCTAAGAGAAAGGATTTAGAAACAAAAAAGAATAATGAGATACTAATCATTCCTATGAGTGGCACCTAACTAGGTACTAAAAATATTATTATTTTAAAGCAAGGATAACTAATGAAAATGCATAAATTATAATTAAAATTAAACAATTTAACAAATTATTTAGAAGTAAAATATTCATTCAAAACCTTTACTAATTCACTCAGTTTGAAAAGTTCTCCTTTTAAAATTAGTTTTTCACAAAATCCATAATTTTTATATTGCCCAAAAATTAAAATAGTATATATAAAAATATAGATAAAATAAAATAAAATAAGATTGGAAATAAATTTAAAACAATTATTAATTTAAGACAAAATATTATTAAAATTTAAATGAGACAAAATAGCCATGAAATAAATTAAAAAAATAAAATAAGATAAGGTAAAAATAAATAAAATAATATAGTTTAATAAAGTTAAATTCAACAATTTTAATCATTTGTAAAATGGGGATTAGATAATTTAAAAAACGTAATTCAAGTAAATAAATATATTTTAAAAATATTTTTCTTTTGAAACAGTACCGGGTACTAACTTGACACATTATACTATATATCAAGTGGCACTCGGCATCCCAAGTATCCCTCTAATAGGGAGATAAGAGAGATACTTGTAAGTGGGCATCTTATCATCCCAATGCATCGATACTAACAACCTGCTATCCTATGGCCAAGGAGAGATGGCTAATGCTCGTTATGCAAAATATCGGAGGTGGTTAATGCTCAATGTGCAAATTACCTATCAATCTTCTCGCCTTTAGCTTTTACAGGATGGCTAAACAATACATGTGAATTGAACGATAATATATAGTACAGAACACTAGTATTGTATGGTGCCTATAAAATAGTAAAAATTTGCAATGTATCATAACACCAATTTTTTATAAAATAATACAAGGTTTTAATAAATTTTTCCAAACCCGTAAAATTTCTTATTTTGATTTAAACCAAAATCTTAAATCCACCAAACTTTATAAAAATATTCCTTTCCACAATAAACATATATACACTTATGTACATATACACACACATATCTATATATATATTTGTCTGCATATAATTTATTTTTTAAACCCAAAATTTCAATTTATATAAAATTAAATGTAAAGCAACATTATTTTATATAACAATAAATAATAATTTTTCTTTAATTTAAAATGAACCACATAATTTTAACGAAATTTAAACAATACAATTTACATAAATACAATTGCTTGAAAATAAATTTGGAAAATGGACTACTCACCTGAAATTGCGAATCACTCCAGATCCTCCTCAAGATCGATCCCTCGATTCACTTGGATGCCTAAAATATCACCAAAACACAATATCCATTAAAATAATATTTTAATGAGGTATTTTATATACAATTTATCTTAGGGAGCTAACATAAACTTTAACTAAAATTGACAACCCATATACCAAAATGAAGCTAAGGATGGCATATCAGGTCTTACTTGCCGGAGATTTGGCCGGCAGTGATCGGGATCTAGCCAGAAGACTCGAGCAACTTGATACTTCCGGATCTCATGATCTAACTCGAATTGGACAAATTAGACCTTAGATTTGTACTCAGGGGATCAAATTAGGTGGGAAATGGTGGTGGTTTGGTTAGAAACTCATCGAAATTAAAGGAACCAGCTAGCCACCATCGTCGTCAGAAAATTCCTCTAGCACCAGCACGAGTACTTTATAATAGTATGCAAATAAACGCGTACTTTGCCTCGGTGCATTGGTCAATACAAAATTGTCTTTGTAACAAATGTCAACCATGGGACACTTAGTCAACTTCGATCAACTCTGAGCAAACTTAGTAAACTCATGAAAATTTGAACATACTTCGGTATGGCGTGTCACAAAGACCCTTAGTTTGTATTCCATTATTTTCTTCTTCTTCTTCTTTTTATTTTTTTAATAATTTTTATGTACACCACATGTAGAAGTGCATTTGGAGAAAATGAAAGTACGAAAAAAGATGAAAGATATAATAAAATAACGGGGTACCAATATATTGTCCAACAACTTAATCAACAATGTTATATATAGGAGATCATTTATTGTAAATACAGTGCTCTAAAAAACGCAAAAAAAATGGGGTTTAGATGCGCCTAGGCATGAGGCATGAAGAAAAAACATCACATATGTATTAGATGTGGAAAAATTGGTCAACAATACTTTGATTGGCAAAAGGCAAGCCCATATGCCAAAATGGAGGAGCCTTTTCAATATATATATATATATATATATATATTTATATATATTAATTTTTTAAAAGCTAATTTAATTTTTTTTAAATGAAGAGTTTAATAATAATTTAATAAGATATTAGAAACTCACAAATTTAACAACTTATGAAATCATTTGGTGCTTAAGTTCAAAGAAAATGATTTTGTATCCTAAACATAGAAGATGAGTTAGATGAACAAGATAATGGATTGGAGTTAAATAAAGAATAAAATAAGAGATAGGCTATAGTGATATTTAATTTATCAAATTGTAAATTATTAAGAGACTTATTTTTTTGTTGGAAATTTTAAAATTATGAAGTTTTAATTAATTTATTATAATTAGTTGTTTGTAAATCTATTTTAATTGAATACATTAGGGTGATATAAACTTATATAGATTTTGACATTCAATGTATTCATTATTATTTTTTATTTAATGGTCTTAAAATAATTAAAATAATAATAAAAATAGAGAAACACTTTTTATGGTTTCGCCTAAACACTCATAGACTTGAAACGCTTGAGCTGACCTAAATGTCTAGCCATTCCTCACACATTTTTAAACCTTATGTTTGATTATGTATAGGTATAATTATATTATATATAAAAGTTAAACAGTCTGTATAAAAATCCTGGCACATGTATATTTAGGTTTTCCTCCAAAAGTATAAAAAAAAAATTCATTAATTATTATTAGGCTATCAAATAATCATAATTAGATTCTATTATATCATACATGTATATCTTTAATGTTATTTATTTTTGGTAAAATTGATTGTGAAATTAATTTAATAAATATTTGATTATGTACATTTTATATAAAAAAATTGATTAATATTGTATATATTTGATTTTATTTATTTATGGTAAAACCGATTTTGAAAATAATAGCATAAATATTTCATATATAAAATCGATTAATATTGTATATCTACAATAATATGTATATGTATATATACACATATATATTATTTTATATAACAATCACTACGACAAGATTATTTGTAGTTATTTGGATGAGTATTAAAGGGAAAATAATAAAAATATACATAATTTTGCCCAAAAAATTACATATATAATGTAGTTTATTTTATTTGTGGAAAAAAATTTGAAATATCATTTTCAGAATATAATTGTTAAAAATGGCAAAGTAAGATTTCTATTCAAAACATATTATTTGATTTTATTTTGTTTACAAAATAAGCCAAATACATTTAATTATCAATCAGTAAATACCACCGTTGTTTAAAATTTCGATGTTCAATATTTCAACTATTAGTGTTTTATATTATTATTATTAATATTTTTAGTCTTTCATATTTCACCTTTGCTTATTAGAGTTTTTTTTTAATTGTTTAAATTTAATTTACTTTTTTTATTGGATGGATTCTAATCATAGTCATCCGAATCATGAGCATGGACATAAACCATGCTATAGATTTTTGGTTTAAAAATATGTTTGGCAAAATATTTGAAAATATTCCCAAAAAATGGTAAAATTGTATTTGATAAGTATTAAATATGATGTAATATATGGAGAAAATATATTTTTAAAACATATAACAATAAACTAAAGAATTTATATTGAAATTATGAAAAGTGGTATCCAATATAAAATAATTTTTTTAATAAAACCAATAGTAGAGATTTTAATCTATATGTATGTCAATTTGCTTGAATTCAATACATGGTAATAAATTTTAAATCAAGTAGAAGTAAAATTATGAATATATTGGAAAAAAATAAAAGAGCTATCTTCATAATTTTACACAAAGTTAGGATAAATGATATAACTACTGCAATTAAACATAAATAAAAAGAAAAATAAAAGTTATTTGCATCAAAAATTTATTTATTTATTTAGGTTTATTTGTTTAATTTTATATACAATTATTTCCTAAATGCTAATTAATTGCCATATATATATATATATATATACATCTCAGGATGTTTAAAAATGTATCTTCTTAACTAAATGAAAAATATGAGAACAAATTATGAAAAAACGCTTCGATATGAGAAAATAAAATAAACTATTAATAAATTATGAAAAAACTATATAAGTATTGTCCTTTAGCAGATAAGGAAAACTACATCAAACAATTTATCTTATACATGATTGACATTACACATACAGAAGTTAATTAATCCTCAATTTGAAATTTTAAAATTTAAAACTTGAAAGTCTTGACCTATATAAATTTGTTATTTCTACAAATTAGGAAATCAATTGCCCACATTGAATGCATATTAATTTAAAACTTTAAATTTTTAATATAAGATTATTTAAACTTTAAATTTTAAAATTTAAAATTTTAAAATTTGGCTCACATAAATTATTTATGGATATTATTTGCTAATAGTAAATAGTTCATTTATTTGAAATGGACAATTTCAATACAAAACTATTCAAAATTTAAATTGTACATATTATTATAAAGAGTAATTAATATAGGAAACTAAAGAAGACCATATTGAAATATCAATAGTGATATTGAGATGTTAAAATTTAAAATATAAAATTTTGCCCATAAAAAGAATATTATTATTCTCAGAGCTTTAAAAACAATCTTCTTAATCAAATAAAAATTAGAATAATAAATTATGGATAAAAATTCTCCAATTAATAAATTTAAAAAAAATTCTAATTGCTTCATAAATATTAATTAAATGCCATTTATGTACAATTAATATTACAATTGGTAATTAGGTTGTATTTAATTTCATTTGGATTTTTAAATATGAGAAAAAAAAACATAAAGATAGAAAATTATTTAAGGCATGGTGGTCCAAAACTCCCAAATTATTATTATTATTATTATTATTTTAAGCTCTTAAACACCCAACTTACAGTTTTTAAATGGTAACAAATTTGAAAATTAATTGTATAATTAAAGAAACCTAAATAAAGCTACTTTTATTTTTTTGGGGGTAACAAATGAATCTAAATAAGGCAAATAATATCTTTTTGAAATAATAATTCTTTTTTGGAGCAAAATAACTCTTGAATAAGGATATTTATTCATTTTGAAAATAAATAACTTTTTTTTTTCCTTGAATGAATGAGGACATAAATAATGAAGATTTATAATATTCAGATTGAGAAAGATAGTGATCATAAATGGTCATTTTTCAAATTGATTCAAATAAGGAATAGAAAAAAGCTTTGACTTAGACTAATGGCTTGATTTTAGGAATTTGAGGAAATTTGCATTTATCATTCAAAACCCTATTTTTATGCAAATTAATCAATAAAAAATAAAAGGAGAGAAAACCCATTCAAACAATATATATATATATATATATAAATGATTAGATAACTTAAAAAAAAAGGAAAACAAATAACAAAATATAAGGCATCAAGATAAAATTTAGTGTTAGAGATAAAGAGAAACTCTTAGTTCAAGAGTCTCCAAAAAAATTTGAAAAGAAGAAGAAGAAGAAGAAGAAGAAGAAGAAGAAGAAGGAAGTCTCATTGGAGGCAGCCTTTACATTTTCATCAAGCTTATAGGTCAAACCCTCTCAAGAAGAAGAGAAGAATCGAGAAGAAAAAAGATTTTAGTAGGGTTTCTAGTAGAGAGGTTGTCTGATCATGATCCAAGTTTTCCAGTGGATCAATTATATCCCAAACTAATGGGTTTCTTTTTTTCTTTGGGACAAGTTGTCCATTTTTATTTTTTTTTTGTTTCCAAACACTTCACTAGCACTGTATCCAATCTTAACCTGGCCAGTCCTATGAAACAAATAGGTCTAGAGACATGTGCTCTCTCCACCTAGCTCAGCTAACCACAAAACTCAACCTATAACAGCTTCATCTTTACCCATTGAATGAGCTAGTATATTATTTAAATCACAATATTATCCATCATTAGATGTACTCAATTAAAAGCAAAGGTGATTTGTCAAAAAACATTTGTCAAATATCTTAGTATGAAATAAACTTCATGCTTTCCATTTTAATCAAATCAATTTTATTATTATTATTATTTTTGTGAACAAGTGAAACCAGATAAAATAAAAAAATTATGAAGACAATGAGGGTTTGAGTGGAAAAGTGGTTAAGTGAGAGAGAGAGAGATAGTAAACAAGTGAAACAAAAATGTCTTTCATGAGTAAGAGAAGAAAACAAATAAGTGAGATAAGGATGAATTGAATTTTAAAAGTTTATAGATATTCGTGTATATATATCCAAAGTTACATTATTAGCCTTGGTTGTATTTTTTAGAAAAGTTTAAATGTGGGGGCAAGATTGGAAAGTTTCAAATATTTTAATCATAGAATAAATATTTGAGGTTAGTACTAATTCTATTCACATTATAAAACTTGTTAAATACATTGAAAATTTAATAATTTTTAATATTCTAGCAATACATATTGATAAAATGTAAAAAATATCCTTAGGCACTTAAATATTAGATACAATACACGTAGACTCATCCCTTTCCCAATTTAGGAAAGTTTATAAACCCTATCCATGGAATTTAATGATACCAATGTGAGTATATGCAAATTGAAATATTATAACATTATCGATATTGATATATATATATATATATAAATATATATAAATAGATATACATACTTTGGTTACTTCAGGATGTATAAACTAGATAAATGTATGCTATTTGATAAATATATACTGGACTGACCTATATCGTCTAGGTTACAAATACTACAAACCCTTAATTATTGATGAAAATATAAGTCCAGCTTGTAAAAATTAGATGAATGTATGCAATCCGATAAGTTTATAATGGACAGACCACTGTCGTCTAGTAACGTATGTCGCACTACTGAAGATTGATGAAAACATAAGTTCAAATTGTATAAACTGGATGGATGTACGTTATTTGCAAAACATATATCATGAATTTAATTATATAATATAAATTTGAGTTATTTATGAGCTACTCAAAATTGGCTTGCATATTATTTAAGCTTCATTTTTGTTTAAGATTAGCTCATATTTTTTGCGAGATGAGTTTGAGTGAGTTAAATCCAAGTCGATCATAAGCCAATCTCAAACCGTTTGAGCCTATTTACTATCCTACTCATCTAGTAATGAACGAACTGAAGCAAAGTGAATTAGTTTGTAGAATAAAATTGCAACTTTATTGTTTTCGATCTAATTTGTTTTTCAAACCATAAATCCAAATGAAGTAGAGGGACAAGTGTTTGAATGAATCAAATTCCGTAGGAGTTTTTGGGAAATTTTCATAATGTATTTAGATTTATTTGAAATGATTAAGGGTAAAATAAACATACTTTATTAGTCTAGGTAGAAAAAATAAATTTTAATATGGGTGTGTGTAAAATTTAATGTGCTAGTGTGAATAAAATTTCCTTGATGTTTAAAGGGAATTTTCCAAACTAGGGACACACCTTTGTCTATATTTGGTTTTGAAGGAAAATCACAAACGCACATAAGAAATCTCTCAGTTTAATGCTTTTTAGCCACATGCAATGTTAAATTGAAGCATATGGATCATACAAAATAATTATTAAATGTTCAATCATGAATGACTTATACACCACCCTATTCATGTTTCCATGTACCCCCTTACATAAAATATGTTTTTCGTTAAATAGATAGCCAATTTGGTTATCGGCTTATTTATCTAGAAATATAAAATTATTTTTACAAATATGTTTTTAACATAAGGGAAAAAAAAAAAAACATGTTAATGTATCAAGTGTATTAAATGCTAAGGTATATATCGTATTAATTAATAACTTAAAACTAAAACATAGTTAAGCAAGTGACAAACTAAAAGGTTTCCAACAAAAATTGGGAACTGGAACTATAATTCCAATAAATCAAAATCCTAGACACATACGTGACGTTATTATTTATTTACAAAAACTATGGCAAATTGTTGTAGATTGTATTCATAGGCTGGGCATAGTAGTAAAACCTTTGAGAATACACTTCTAAATCCTATGTTTGAATACGTTTGGGTGAAATTTCTCTCATTTTTAGGTTAAAATATGTAACAAGTTATCCAAGAAAAACATTTAATTTTAAATTTTGATATGGATTGACCAAGTTGATTGTGTGTGGGTTTAAGATTGACTTATTATGTGGCTAATTTTTGGTTTTGACCATAATATTGTTGCATGGAGCTAGTTAATATAAATTTTTAGATTAACGACATATTTAATTATGAACTACAGTTGTAAAAATATGTTTAAAACAGTTCTAAATCTCATTTATTTTGAAATTGGGTAGTTTAATATTAAATTTTCATAATTTTACCCGTTAATATATATATATATATATATATATATATATATGAAAATTTTATGGTGAGGATGGTCTGTATGAGAATCGCAGTATTAATGACGATTTTTTATAGTATTAACGACGGTTTCTTAGAAAATCGTCACCAATACTATGAAAAACCATCATCAATACTGTGGTTCACATGAGGACCGTCCGCACCATAGACGGACTGTATATAGATATACATATATATATATATATATGCATTATTTTTAAATTACATAATATGAATAATCAGTTTTTTTTTTTTTTGGCTGAAAGAATAATTAGTTTATACATATATGAATTTATATAATATATCTTTATTTGTTTATACGATGATATTTTATATTTTATCAATTATTTAGTTTTTATGTTATTATATAATGTTAAAAAATGGTTTTATCTGAATTTCACCCCCTTTGCACCATTGTTATCCGTTAAGAATACTCCTCTCCACAGCAAATTTCGATCGTCTACCATCACTACACAACCAAAGGCATAGCCATGGTTTGGCCTGAAAGGGGCCATGCCTCCTACCCCTGGTAATTTTTTTTTTTTTTTGGTTATCTTAAATATTTTATATATTTATTTATA
The DNA here is from genome assembly GCF_031755915.1 of Ziziphus jujuba. NCBI lineage: Eukaryota > Viridiplantae > Streptophyta > Magnoliopsida > Rosales > Rhamnaceae > Ziziphus > Ziziphus jujuba. The sequence goes on along the minus strand of NC_083379.1, from coordinate 19,586,903 downwards.
TTATTTATCATGTAGGTAGAGTTGTAAATAAGCTCAAGTAGCTCATGATCAACTCCAACTCAACTTGATTTTAACTCACTTAAACTTAACTCGTAAAAAAAATGAATTGAATTTAAACAAGAAATGAAGCTCGTAAGCTGATGTTAAGTAAAAAATAAAGTTCGTGAGTAGTCCGAAATTTTCTTTTATATATATTTATATAAAAATTAATTTATGACTTTAAGTATGTTGAGTATATATAATATATATATATATATATATATTTTGCATTTTAAATATACAAACTTTCTAAAATTAAATGATTTTATAATTAAATTAATAAAACAATTGTAATTTATTAATTATTAATGTTAAAATTTTTATTTTAAAAAAACAAATATTCATTTTTATAATATAAAGAGTTGATATAAGTTTGAGTTTTTTTATTAAAAAGCTAAACTGAGTTTGAGCAAGTACAGAATTTTATGAGCTTAAGTCGAATTTGAACACTCCTAAAATCGTTTGGATCTGATTTGAGAAAATCAATACTCGATTTCACTTGGCTTATTTACATCCCTGCTTATGGGTTTCCTAGAAAATTGAATTTTTTGGGATCCAAATTGAGTTATTATTATAAAATATTATTTTCTTGTATATATTGACTTCGTAATTTTGTATTTTACTTTTTCATTTACTTCTATATAAAGAGATCAAAAAACTTATTTTTTTAATGTTGTTGCTTTTTCTTTACCCTTTAATCAAAGAATAACATGTTTGGAAACTTTTATTTTGTTATTTTATTATTTATAACTATGTTTATGCTTTTTAAATAGAACTTAAATATTGTATTGTTGTACTTTAGAATTAAGTGTGCTTATACATTGATTTTTTAAAAAAATATTTAATATTTTTAATGTGTTATTTTTTATTTAAGATGGGAAATGATATATATTTTAAAAGCAAAAAAAAAAAAAAAAAAGCAATATATAAGTAATTTTAGAGATTTGAAAGAGGAAAGGGTATTATTTTTTTGGTAAATGATAATTTAGTTATTATTATTATTATTAGTATTATTTTTTTTGGTGGTATGATTGAGTTAACGTATCTCTATTGTAAATTTTATCTTATTTTTTATTATTATATTTAGTTGACTTTTATATATGGGAATTTTTTTATTTTTTATTTTTTATTTTTAGATCGAATGTTGTGTACAGATAATTTTTTAGTGTGATTTGTTTGAAAAAAATTTTGTCCATCCTATGATTGGTATCTTAGATTCTTCCTTAACACAACCTAGAGTTCTAGCTGGAAATTGATCAATTTTCCAGTAACGTTCAGCCTCACCCTCATACTCAATCGAAAGCACATGACATGAGCGACCTTCCCGCATCAATCCCTTGCCATGGAATCACTCGACAACTGGGGAAAAGTAAAAATCCCGCAAAAAGCTTTTGCTTTTCCGATAGTGTTTAGGCCATGGGTCAGACCTCTTCCTCCTATTCTGATTTGGCTCATCTCCAACTCCTTTGTGTAATACAAAAACTAGAGTTTTGGCTGTGATTTACTTATCGTTTTCTTGCCACCACTTGTCATAATTGGGCAAGGGAGCTTGTCATCATGTGTACCTATTCCATATGTTTTACATTGATATATATTTTGCATATAATTACCGAGCTTTTAGCAATTGTCTAATTTTGAGCTAGATAGTGTAATATCTGTAAAAATTGGATTGTATTTAGACATTATTAAATGCAATTATGATGCATTTAGATTTCTAATGGTTATTATGAGATATTAGAATGTCCAATTTTACAAAATTGTTGTTGGATTGAAAATCTCTAATTTTAGTTTAGCTAGTTAAATGGGTTTGTAGTATAATCGGACTAATTGATAATTAAGTTTGTAACTTTAAGATTGTAGAATTAATTTTAAAATCTTAGGCCTGCACCTATGACTTTTAGTTAAATTTTTGAAAGCTTGAATAATATTGATCTATGTTTTAGGTGTACACACGGCCTCGAGGCGACTTTGTAGCTGGTAGAAGTGAGCTACGACACTACAAGGAGTGAAATTATTTTTATAAATGCATTTGTGGCATGTGTGTAATTTAAATACATTAAATTGAATTTTACATATTTTTTAATATATTATGCGAATTTTACATTTTTTTTAATATATTATGCCTTTGATTTTTTATGAGAGCATATTGCATATATTTGAATATATATATATATATATATATATATATATAAATAAGGAAATTTTACAGTGTACAAGGTTCGCAATATAATATTTGATGTGGACTTCAATATGATAATATTTGGTGTGGACTTCAATATCGACTACGATTTTTGAAGAAGAATGTTTTTAACAGTGAAGTCCGGATGATAAAAACGTATGGACGTTCGCACTATAAATGGATTTTATATATACATACATACATATATATGTAAAAAAATGTACAGTCAACATTTCTTGATGGCATCCTAATTAATTTTTTCCATTAAAATCTAATTTATCAGTTTTAGATTTTTTCAATGGTTGAAATTTAAAGATTCATTTGGACTTATATAAGTCTAATATAATAATAAAACCCTAGAAAGACAAAGTGAACCCTTTCAAAACTCATATTTTAAATACAACTTTAAATTTTAGCTTTTGAAGAGATGCAGGAGTTGATAAGTGAGATCATGATGGAAAATCCACCAGAATATCCTGATGAGATACTGACTATAAAAATGCAGCCTTTGAAGATATTCTGACTTTAATAAAGTTGGAATTTGAATCAGGCAAGATGTTGTCTAAGACATTGCTCAAGCACATGTTGTTTAATGTTAATATCTAGATTAGTTAAAATCAAAATATCCACATTTGAAAATTTTCTACTAAATTTATATACTTATATATATATATATATATATATATGTATAAGCAATCAAGCCCATATCAAGACGACCTGATAGTTTTAATATCAAGTTTTCTTTTATTAGTCATTAAATCACATCATAAATTATGATTTAAAATTTAAAATTGACAAATTTAAATTTAATGATATACTAAAATCTTATTTAGCGAAAGTGAATTTTATTGGAATTCGATAATTAATAAATATAATCGTAAATTTCAGTTTTTGAAGTGATTAAATGGTTGAAAAAAAAGTTATAATATAAGTTTTGATTTTAAAAAGCTAATTTGAGACTAATCATGTATATAAGTGTGACTAAACATGCATTTAATATTCTTGAATGTATTATTTGAATTTATTATATTCCTACGAATGAATTATATGGATATCATGAAGAGAGTACTTATGTTTTATGTCTTTTGGTAAGCAAGTACTTATGTTTTATACCTTTTGGTATAAACCTGAATTAATCATTTTCAAATGCGAATATTTTGATCTTAATAAAGTTCGAATTCGTATAAGGTAACATGTTGCCTGAGTCATTTTTCAAACATGTTACTTGATTTTAATATTTATATTTTATAAAATCAAAATATCCACATATAAACATTTTTCAAGCTCAAATTAGATGAATTAGGCTTTAAATATGATGTATAATTTTCCGTAGTATATGACATAGTACTGGTGATATATTTATTGATTATGGTTATTGTGCATGCGATGAATTTTTACCCCTCCATCTCTTTTCTATGGTGCCCTGAAACGCTACACAATTGATAGTTTTATTGGTATTCAATAGCGATGATGGCTTATCTATCAATAATTTTTATCTTTGATTACATATTGAAGACTTGAATGTATTTTTATACTATGGCAATATTTTGTATTTATTTTATTTAAGTAAATATTGCTTATTGGATATTGGACATGATATTGAATCTTTTGAAATTGTTTTTAGGAGGAAAACTTTATCTGAAAAGTGAAAAGTGAGGTCTTGATAAAATAAAATGTTTATATATCAATGTTTATTTTCTTAAATTATTGCCTCACACATTGAAATTAATATCTTACTTTCATATTTTTAAATTCGTTTCCTTATGTTCTGGTTGACACCTGGAGTATCTATCATTGCACGTTATGCTTCTTAATTGCCTACCTACTTTTCTCTTTAGTTTATATAATTTTCATTGCATCTTGTAGAATTTAATTTCTTTGTATATCTTTTAAATTCATAAATTTACCCTTACAGATGCTCTAATATTAATATGGATATGGTGTGTACTTTGTTAAATAGTTGTGACTGAGATCTAAGATGTAACTGTGGTGGAAGTGATTGTGGATATTGTTGTTGTGAAATCTATATTTATTGTTGTGTTTTATGGAGGATGTAAAATATTGAGGATGTCCATATATTTTTGAAAAGGTTCTGCAGATTTTTCTGTAAAATTTTAGACGGGACAAGCCTATTATGAAAATTTTAAAAGGATTCCCATGCCGGTTCTATCACAATATAATGTCATCCTGTCCACCGAAAAAAAAAAAAAAAAAAAGAAAAAAAAGAAAACTGCCAATATAGTCAGTTTCCCCTCATCGTGCATGTGGTAGCCGTTAACCAACAGATTAATATGAGCAAATGGAAAAATATAATTATATTGAACAAAATATGTATAAAATATACATACACATATGCATACATACATACAGGAATGGCATCATAAAAGAATTGATGCATACGTAAAGATATATCAAGTGAATAATGAATCAACGAATTGCGAATTGGTCATTAAATAAATAGACGGAAAACCATTTAATTTGCTTATCTTTTACGAAGAACGATCTTACCCTCTGCATCTTCATCTACAATAGCTAAAAGTTCACCGGGAGGAAAGGACCGCCATATCTTGGGCTTCTCAAAGCGATGCCCCATTTGAGCTAATTTATGAGCGGCTCTATTGCCTTCCCTATAAATATGAGATACAACGCAATTGTTTAGCTCCGGAATCATTGAGTTAATATGACTGATATGCCTTTTTACTTCTGCACTTTTAACCAATCTTCTTTCCACAATTATTTCAACCAATGTCTTGGCATCTCCTTCCAGCCATACATCGTTCCAACCATTCTCCAGCACCAACTCCAGGCCTCTTCGAAGCGCAGTTAGTTCGGCGATGGTGCTGTTGGCCCTTCCAATGGGTTCAGCGTAGCCCAGCAAGAACTCGGCTTTATGATTTCTAAACACACCACCAATGCTAGCTTTTCCTGCTCTGCCTTTGGAGGATCCATCAAAGTTCAATTTAGTCCACCCAATCTCGGGTTTCTTCCATGTCACCGGAATAGGTTGCTTGTGACAACTTCTTAATAGCAGACGAAATGGGCCTTGTCTTAAGCTTTGGAACCTCCAAATATTTGTAAAGCCTAACACCATTTTATCTCTGTTATATATCTTCGTCTAATTACTATAAATATTCAGAAAATGATTTTTTTTTTCTTTTTTAGATGCAAGAAGTTAAATGGAGAAACGAAAAGGCAGAAAACTGAATAAATATCCTTGAACATTGGATATTATTACAATGAACAAGCACAACTAAAACCTTCATATATATATATATATATATATTTAAAGATGAATTAATAATGCAAAAACAAAAGGATCAAACCCTTGTTATGCACGATCGTATTAGTAACCTGTCGCTTGCTTCACGTAAGTTCTTAATTAAACATGAAATTGAGTGGAGGAAAAGCAAAGAAGAGTCAGAATTTGCAACGATATAGAAGCATTTTGATACCTCGAATAATGGGAAAATAGCCAGAAAGGTTTTTCTTCAAAACTCGTTAAAGCATATTCTGTGCTAAATGGGAGGGTTTTAAAGAACGTTTCGAGTGCACGAATGTCAATACATGAAAGAAGGAAGAAACGGGAAGAAAAGAGTGACCATGATGATTCTTCTTTGTTGACCCTTCAAGTGTAACTGCAAGAATAACCACTTTTTATCCGTAGAAAAAGAAACATGATTCCTCGAAGTATCTATATTTTCCTACGTCCTTAAATTAGGGTGGTCTATAAAAGAAAAAAGGGAACGTTTCTAATTATTTGCATGGGATGAGCATCAAATTTGGGATTACGTGCTCTTTCAAGAACTAGGAAACTAAATCCAAGTCTTTCATAATATTCACTCAATTTTAAAGAATTTTATCCTTTTGAAAAACAGAAAAAAAAAGAAACTAATTTTGTTTAAGGAAATTAATTTTATCATTTTCTGCGGTATGTCCATTCAGAAGTTAAGTTAATCCATTTATTTATTTTTAACATGTGCCTTTTAATTTTTTTTTATGTTATGCTTGTACTCGACATATTTAGCTAGTATCAACAACATAGACAATGAAATTGCTTGATATACAAAATTGAACTAAATTGGACTGGATATTTTAAGGGTTTGTCTTCTTCTTATATAAAAGTACAATGAACCCCCAATTATAATTATTTAAATAAGAGAGAGAATTGCATCACTAATAGTTATTAAACTTTTTTTTTTTAAAATTTAGATATAGAAGATTTGAATTTAGGATCATTGTTTAAGCAAATAAAAATTATAAAACTTTAATTAAAAAAATAAATAAATACTAAAAAATATTGAATGATTTGTGCTCAATTTGCTATCCAAAGAGTGACATATTACTATTCCATCTTAAAAAAATTATTTGTGAAAACAATGGTAGATGTATGGGTAAAATAATTCGATAAGGACACATCACGAGACACATCAGCAAAGTTTGTCTAATAAGCAGCAACATCAATGGTAATATCCTAATAGCTACAATGCCTTGATTAAAAGGGGATGACTTGGGCCAAAAGACCGATACATTCAAAACAATTAATCTTGGTCATCTTAACTGAGACAAATGATCAAAATGTGAGACCCAATGATGAAGGATCCAATATAAAAGCAGAACTACCCAGAAGGAGTATAGAAACAAAAACAAATACTTGAGCAAATATCGGGATTTTCAAATCCTAAAAGAAAAGAGGATCCAACCAAGATAAGTCAAAATCTCGCAAAATAATTTCAAATATAATTCAAATGGAAGTCAAAACAGGACAATAGAATTTTCAAAAAATCAGCCTGGGATATTATTATCAACCAGATAATATAATCCAATTCATTATTAAAAAAGGAGAAGGCACCCCCGTTCAAGGTACACTAAAAAAAATATTATCAACTACAGTTATTGAGTCCTAAAAAAGACTGTGAGTTTGTGATCTAACTTGAGCGTTGGAATGCCTTTGGCCAGTACCAAGGTTACTTTGCCCTTCTATCTCTTTTTTTATAGTTCCATGACTTGCATTCTAGTTGCCACATTAGCATTTCGCCTAGCTGAAAGCTATCCAAATTTCAGCATCAAAAGTTTGGCGTGCTAGGTAGGGGAAGAAAATAGCAAACAAAAAGATCTATTGAGGATTTTGGTAATGGCTTCCCAAGATAATCGCACTCAAGACGAATAAATTTTTACTTTACAAAATGAAGTGGAGTCACTCCAATCAAAAGTCCAAGAAATGACAACTATGTACGAACAAACTTAGAAAGTGAACTAAGTATTGATGCAACAATTACAACAATTACAACAATTACTTCTCCTTTTAAGAGTAAGGAAAGAAGAAGTGTTAGGAGAATAGCAGCAAGACGTACGCCAAGATAAGTCACACGAAGACAGGTTGTCTAAATCTCAACCACTTCGCAGTATTTCCATAAAGAGTCATAATGACAAGGAATGAAAAAGGACATATGACCAAGATGAAGGGACTTCAAAAATGAAGAAACTGACTCAGGGAGACAAAGAAGATTTGAGAGAAATAGTATAAGAAGAAGTCAAAAGACAAAAAAGGTGTGGCCCAATTTGACAAACGATGGGTCTCAAATCTGGTGCATACTTCATTTGCCAAATAGATAGCCGAGAAAAACCTGCCATCCCAATTCGTTCCCCCGAAGTTTGATCTTTATGATTGAACGTCCGACCCATTGGAACATTTGATGCAGTATCGTCATGCTATATTCCCACTCGGCTTACCCCATGATAGAAGAGAAGCCATAATGTGCAAAATTTTTACTACATGTCTTAAAGGAGCAGCACTGATATGGTTTGACAGTCTCAAATCAAAATCAATTCACTCCTTCGAAGAACTCGTCAACCATTTCGGAGCATAATTTGCTTCTACCATGAAGATAAAAAAAGAAGCAAACTACCTTTTCACTATAAATCAAGGAAGAAATGAGTCTCTGAAAGCCTACACACAAAGATTCAATAAAGAAAAGGTCAGTATATTAGATTGTAACGAATCAATTATGATAGAAGCTTTTAAGAAAGGTTTTTTCTGTAACACCCCGTCTCGAACCATGTCGGAATTTTCGCACGTTGATCGAGGTTGACTGTTGACCGTTGACCAAGGGGTCAAAAGTTGACTTTTTGATCCGATTGGAATTCTAGGTTGACTGAGGTATCGTTATGAAGTACACGTTGGCACGAGTTTGTAGACTAGTAGCACGTTGAAAACGGAGCTACGGTTTGGAAGTTATGAGCAAAACAAGTTGAGGTCCAAACTGTCCAAGGGGTGCCGGAGTTGACTTTTTATTCATGCAAGGTTGAGCTTTGACTCATGCATAGTTGTGAAGTGCTCATCGATACGAGTACATAGACTAGCGGCACGTCCGATTTGGACATGTGGTTTGAAAGTTATGGACCTGTAGAGTTTTTCAAATACTGTATTATTTTAATATTAGTTTTAAACGCGTAATGATGTGCTACGTGTGACTTAATGAAGGTGACCATGTGTCACCATGTTGAGAAGCCACATGTCAACCATGTGTAATATCAAATTATTTTTATTATTATTTGATTATTTAATTATTTTTATTTTTATTTCTTTTTATTTTCCTTTTCCTTTTTCTTTTTCTTTTTCTTTTTCTTTTCTTTTCCCCACGTGGGAAAACACCCTCTCCTTTCCTTTCCCTTCCTTCCCTTCTTCTTCCCCGAGCCCAACAGAGACGAACAAAACGCAGACTTTTTCTCCCTCTCTCTCTCTCATTTGACTCTCTCACCCTCTCTCTTTGACCGACCGGTTGGCCGGATTTCAGTCGCCGGAATGCCACACGCGCCGGCCACCGGTGTAGCCCATCTCTCCGCGACCTCGACCTCCAAATTTCCCGGCCAGTCGCCGCCGGACGCGCCCAGATCGGGGCCGGTGAAGCCGGCGGAGGCCGGTTATGTTTTTCCGACGATTCTTGCCGTTTCCGACCAACCCAGCCCGATCCATACCTCTATTTCATCATTTTTGACCCCTCTGAGTCCATTTCCGGGGTTAGATTGCCCAAAATCCCCACCGTTTGAAAGATCCCTCAAGTTTAAATTCGGCCGAAGCTTTCAGGCCAAATTCCGGCCACCTCCGGCGGAATTGGGGTCGATGGAGACCGGATTTGTAATCCACGTCGCTCAAGCTTCAATTCGGTATATTATTCGCCTATTTTGGTTAACGTTTGTGTTTGACCCCCCGGGTACCGGATATTATTTACCCGATTAAAATATTAATTTATTTGTTTGTGTGTGAATTGTGTTCTAGGAGCACCGGTGAGTCATGGAATTGATCCCATGGTGGATCATGGTTTAATTGCGTGCTCCAGATGAGTGACCCACCTTCAAAAAATTATTTTGGGCAATTAACTATGTTTAATTGGTATTTAAATTATGCTCATGTGGTATGATTTAATTATGGTTTTATTATGGTTTAATTTATTTATTATGCATGAACAAATTATATTTCGGTAATAATTAATACGTGGTTTTAAGTATTATTTTCGGGCATAATTGGGTTAAATATTTTATGAAAATATTTGTTTAAATTTTATAAATTATGCCCGCGGTATTTTTATGGTTGAACCTCGTACTTCGAGAAAATTGTGATTTGTTGGTTATCGATGTTTTCGTACCGGTTTATTAAATAAAATATGTGGGATGGTAAGTGTGAGAATTTAATGTATTTCCCACGGTAATTTTGGAAAACGGTACGGTTGGTTAATAATGTTTATTTTTAGACGCACTCATACAGTATTGGTGTTCTGGTGTATGGACACGTGGTAGCGCGCAAGTATTATGTGGTTTAGTGCGCAGGTATTATTTCTCCCGTTGTTGCCATTGGACCGTGGGCAGGCAAGTTTGTTATTGGCCACAGCCGCCCCCCCTCCTTGGCCGGGAGATGGTTTCAGCAGCGGTACTGTCTGGACCCCGAAGTGCCGTTTGCAGGTTTCTCTCTTTAACCCCCCCGCCAGTCGGTGCTCGGGACGCTGGGTATCGGAGGGCATCACTGGTATATGGTGTGGTGCGTCAGGTGTAATTTTCAAATAAAGTTTCAAACCCCAAAGAGTATAAAATTATTTATTATAATTTATTGCAGTTTATTTATATTTGGGGTAATTATTTATTTATTTGTTGTTTATTAAATTAATTGGTCCCTTGGTTTTCGGGAAGTATGAATATCGGGTTTTGTGAAAATGTTTTAAAAGGGAAACATTTCCAACGGAGTGAATAGTGAGAGTTTTGAGAGAAATTGTTACTTCAAATGTTTATTTATTTATTTATTTATTTAATTATTCGGTATTGATTAATTAAATTCCTTTATTTTTATATTATTAATATTAAAGGTGTACAGTAGATAGGGTCACTCACTGAGATGATTAGCATCTCACGCTCTTAAATTCTGTTCCCCTAGGTCCAGATTGGAGACGTTGATTGTCCGGGGCGAGCCCAACATCTCAGTTCGTTGCCGAAGGTTCAAGAAGTATTTCTTTCCTTTTTCCTCTCTATCCTGTATTGCTTCTTATCTGTCATTGTATAAATTCCACATTTATCTGTATAATGCTCTGTATACTGTATTGGACGTGTAGTTGTTATTTATGCACTGGGTTGCTGCTGTTGTTCTTTGGAGTGCTGTAATTTGTGGAATCAATTTGTAGTATTGTGGGAGGAATAAGGGGATGAATTTTTTGAAGTGTTTTTTCAGTGCAGGTAATTTTTGGTAAGTCCTACCCTTAAGGGAGGTGCTGCCGGATTTTCCGTTGGAAGGTTCGGTGGTATTTCCCTGGGATCAGGGCTTGTCTAGGGTTCTGGGGAAGGAATTCTGGACGGGTCCTGACATTTTCAGTGAAAATCGTTTGTACAGATCTCTCATGAAAAGGGTCTCCGAAACAATGATAGAAGTAATGTCTTGGGCAATGAAGTACATCAACCTGGAAGAAGATTGGAAGATGGAGAAAAGAGACAGAACCTGAAACCTTAAGAAAGAAGAACTCGTGATGGAAGTAGATCAGACTTTGTCTCAGCAGAAACTTACTCAACCCTCTCGATCCCAAATAAAGGCAATAAGGGTCGAGAGAAGAAGGCAAGATGAAGATAATGATCCTTTCAAATACTAGTCTCTGATGGTCACCCCCAAACGTCTGGTTGAACACTTAGAAGGGAAGAAGTACATGAAATGACCAAAGAAAATGACAACAAATTCCCGACTCTAAGACACAGGAAAGTTCTGTGCCTTTCATAATGACTACAGTCATCTTACTGCAGAGTGCAGACAGCTGAAGTGAGAGATTGAAGCCCTCATCAAGAGAGGGTACTTGAAAGAATTCATGTTGAAAGGAAAGAAGCTGGACAAGGAGGATGAAGAACCTCAGAAAAAATACGATAACATCATCAATACCATCCATGGCGGCTTTGCATATGGTGGACCTTCGATGGAAGAAAGAGAGCAACAAATTAAGCTGCCAGAAGTGGCTTCGGTAAGCTCCCCTAGCCGAAAAACTCCCAGACTAGAATCATCACCCCTGATCATGTTCTTGGATCACGACATGAAGGGTTTGTACATGCCACATGATGATGCGCTGATTATCAAAACGGACATAGCAAACAACTTGGTCTCCAAAATCTTAGTAGATGCCAGCAGTTCAATCGACATTATTTTCTTATCAACACTAAACAAAATGAAGTGGAAAAGCGACAATATAGAAGAGGTCGATGCCATGAACTTGGTTAGATTCAATGGGGAGACGAGCCAAGTTATGGGGAAAGTGATCGTGCCCATTCTTACCAAGGGTAAGACAGTGCTATAAAAAATGATGGTAATTAATGCGGATTCTACATACAATGCTATTTTAGGGAGACCTTGGATCCATTCAATGGAAGCTGTACCATCTTTTTATCATCAAGTAGTGAAGTTCCATTTTGGAGACCAGATCGTGTCTATAAAAAGTGATCAAGTCAACGCCTGAAGTTACTACATGGCCACCATGAAGGGAAAACTTATGGGGATAAATAGCAACCATGGAACCTCAAGATTTAGATAGAAGAGGTCAATGAAGTTGAGAATCCTGAGACAATTCTAGAAGTGGCCTTGGATGAGGTAAAGCCAAGTCAAAAAGTTAGAATCGGAGCAAGTCCATCTGAAAAGATGAAAAAACAACTTTTGAGTTTTCTAAAAGAGAGAAGGCACTGTTTCGCTTGGGATGTTTCGGACATAGAAGGAATAGATCTAGAGGTAATGACACATCAACTGAATGTAGATCCGAATCACAAGCCGGTGAAACAGAAGATAAGGAAATTCGCACCCGAAAGAAGTCGGATCATTAATGAAGAAATACAAAAGTTGGAAGATAGTGGACTCATCTGGGCGGTCCATTATCCGGAATGGCTAGCAAACGTGGTGGTAGTAATGAAAAAGAACAGAAAGCCACGAGTCTGTATTGACTTTACAGACTTAAATAAGGCATGTCCAAAAGACAATTATCTTTTCCCGATGATCGAAACCTTGGTAGATGCAACAGCTGGCCATGAGATGTTAAATATTTTGGATGCATATTCATGATATAATCAAATTTTGATGCATCCAGAAGATCAATAGAAGACTTCATTTGTGATAAACCGAGGAATATACTGTTATAAGGTAATGCCCTTGGGTCTTAAAAATGCAAGTGCAACTTATCAGAGATTGGTGAATAAAATGTTCAAGGATCAAATCGGAAAGACAATGGAGGTATACATAGATGACATGCTTGTAAAGTCAACTAAAGCTGAAGATCATTTAGATTACTTGAGAAAAACGTTCAATGTATTAGAAAAGTACAAAATGAAGTTAAACTCAATGAAACGCACCTTCGGAGTCTTGGGAGGAATGTTACTTGGACATGTCACTACCCAAAGAGGGATTGAGGTCAATCCGAAACAAATCAAAGCCCTGATTGACATGCCCTCACCTCGGACCATAAAAGAAGTGATGAACTGAATGGCAGAATCGCAGCTTTAAGTCAATTCATATCAAGGTCCTTAGACAGAAGTTATAAATTTTTCAACGTCCTGAAAGGATGTAAAGATTTTGTTTGGACCAACGAATGTGAAACGGCGTTCCAAGAGGTGAAGGTATATCTTAATTCACCTCCCCTTTTAGTGAAGTCAAATCCTAAAGACGTGCTTCAGTTGTATCTTACAGTATCAGATAGGGTAGTCAGTTCGGTTTTAACGAAGACTGAGAGCAGAAGACAGTGATGATGGTTCGAAAGATTAAGCCATACTTCCAGAGCAACAAAGTGGAGGTCATATCAGCAAACCTTATACAATCTCTGTTACATAAATCTGATGTAGCAAGACGGATGGCAATGTGAGCAGCGGAACTTGCAGATCCTAGGATTGAGTATGTCCCAAAATCAGCTATTAAATCTCAAATATTAGTCGATTTCATAGCCGAATTTGTAGTATCTGAAGTAGAGTAACAAGAAGGGTATGTGTAAAGAAACTCTAAGGTATGGAACCTATTCGTAGGTAGATCTTCGAATGGAAAGGGTTCGAGAGTAGGAATACTACTGAAAACACCAACTGGAGAGCTTATTGAACATTCTCTCGGCTTCGGATTTCAAGCTTCAAATAATGAGGAAGAATATGAGGCTTTAATCATAGCATTAAATTTGGGTTACAAGTTTGGAGCGCGGAGGCTAAAGATACACAGTGACTCGGCACTGGTAGTAAACCAAGTAAATGGGAATTTTTTGGCTACTAAACCGGTGATGGCAGCATACTTGTGAAAGGTGAGATAGTTGATAGAAAAGTTCAAGGATATTAAGATAAAGCAACTACCGAGGGATGAAAATAGTCATGCAGATGCTTTAGTGAATATAGCCTCTTTGGTCAAATCTAATCACAAAAGAACCATCCCCGTAGAGTATCTTTCGAACAAAAGTATCCTCGAGGAAGAAAATCTCTTGGTAACTAATTAAGCCGAAGAGAAAAGTTGGATGACGCCAATATTTGCATATATTAATAGTGGTGGACAACAATTAGATAAATCCGAAGCAAGGAAATTGACAATGAGGTCGGCCAGATACTGTATCCTCGAAGGAAAACTTTATAGAAGATCCTATCTAGGGCCTCTATTGAAGTGTCTGGGACCAGCAGCAGCATCAAAAGTCATGGCCGAAGTACATGAAGGCCATTATGGCAATCATTCCAGGGGAAGAGCACTGGCTAGAAAAATAAGACTACACGGTTTCTATTGGCCGACTTTGGTGAGAGATTGCGAAAGGTACGTGAAAGGATGTGATAAATGCCAGAGGTTTGCTCCTTTACACCACATGCCAACAAAGGAACTCACACGCATATCAAGTCTCTGACCTTTCATCCAGTGGGGACTTGATATAATGGGTCCCTTCCTTGTGGCTTTGAGACAACGAAAATTCTTTTGGTAGCAGCAGATTACTTCTCAAAGTGGATCAAAGCCAAAGCCTACACAAAAATCAAAGAGTATTATTTGATAAATTTCGTATGGAAATTTATCATATGCAGGTTCAGTCCATTAAGGGTGTTAATCTCTGACAATGGGTCCCAGTTTATCAGCAAAGGGTTCAGAGACTTATACAAGGAATGGAAAATCAAGCTCCAATACTCCTCACCAAGACATCCACAAGGAAATGGCCAGACAGAAGTATCAAACAAGAGTATACTGAATACTCTAAAAAAGCGACTGGAGGATTCGAAAGGATTATGGGTCGAAGAATTCCAAGGAGTCCTATAGGCTTGTAGTACAACAATCCGAACACCGACAAATCAAACCCTATTTTCTCTCGTCTATGGAACCGAAGCATTCATTCATGTTGAGATATCATAAAGGAATTTGTTCACAAGTGGAAACCTCGGACAGCATAATGACCAGTTAATGAATTAGGTGCTTGATGAAACCAAAGAAATGAGAGAAGCTGCTTCTATCAGACTTTCACGGTGTCAGCAGATAGTAGTGAAACATTATAATTCGACAGTCAAGCCTTGGATCTTTCGAGAATGGGACTTAGTCCTCAGAAAATTTTTCATGGGGGTGAAGAATGTAATGTTAGGAAGTTAGGACCAAACTGAGAAGAACCTTACAAAGTTACCACGGTCATTCGGCTAGGAACATGCAAAATTCAGAACCTCAAGGGCAAAGTTATTCCGAGGAATTGGCATTTAGATAATTTGAGAATTTATCATTGAACGTCATTCTTCTGAAATCGAAGAGCTACAAAATGTGATCAATGTATTTACATTCTTTAAAGTAATAAAATTGCAACAGGATTTATTTGGACACAACAGAAGTAAAGAAAAAATAAACTTTTATTTATTATCAACAAAATTTACAAGAAAAAGCTACAAAACCCAAAACGCTAGGTATACATCGGATATATATATAAAAAAAAGTTTCATGTCTTCTATGGCTTTTTACTTCGGACAAGGAAGGGAAAAAAAGAAAGGGATATTTCATGTCTTCTATGGCTTTCATTTTGGACGGGTAGAAAGGAAAGGATAACCTCCTTCCCAAAGAAATCCCTAAGAAGATGAAAAACACAAAGCTGAGGTTGATGCCACCTCCTTGTACGATAAAAAATACCCCCCTGGCCCTTCCGGAAGGAGTGGGGAATATTTTTTATCTATGCTCCCCAAACTCCAGCAAAGTCATGCTGGAATTTAAGCAATAGATGGATGTTTTCCCAGAAGAAAAGTGTGATAAAACCATCCACACTCTCCACTGAAATATCTGCCCACCCAAGAAGACCAGAGACCCTATTACAAGTCTCTGATCGTTGAGATCAACATTGCCAGTACCCAAAGGTATTCACCGAGGGAATAAGATCATCAGTGCCAGCATCCCCTGAGCAACCCCACAATATAGTGAAGACACAGAAGATACTGGCAATGATGATCTCATTGCCTAGGCAAGCCAAGAAAACCCAGAATAATCACTTCTCTTTCATTTTTTGAGATTAAGAAAGGAAAAGAAGAAGAGAGCAAATTAGAAGACATATTCAAAATGCGAGAAGTCACACCCTATTTATAACAATAGGATGAACCGCCTCCATTCCTTCTTTAGCATGACCTCCTAATTTATGGCTCAACACACATCTAAAAAACAAAAGAAAAGAAAAGAGAAGAACTACTCCATACACGTAATTGACATCTTTTTTGCCCTTTAATAACATATGTCTTTTCGTATCCAGATAAGCATATCTATTGTCATGATTATCCTCCAAAGGTTATAAATGAAAATTAAATAATCCTTGGAAAAATCATGACACCTCGATACTATCAAAAGAAGAGATTTGAAATGTCACGCACAAGGAAAGTTTGGCTCAAGAGTAAAACACCCATGCAAGGGTTTCGAGTTTTATAAAAACTACAAACTAGTCTTGAACTAGTATCATTGGGGATCGATCAGCCGATACATGTCAGGGGAAAGATAATTCGGCTTCTGCTGAACAATCACAACAAATCGGTCATAGATAACTCGACAAAATCAGTTTGACACATACACACCGAATAAGAGATAACTAGGCCCACAACGAATCAAAGCTTTAAAAGAATCTCAGATTAGTATGGTAAAGGATAGTTTGGCTCATACATATTCGGCGAGAGATCATTCAATCTAGGCTAAAAAATAGCAACAAACTAGCTGTGGGCTTGGGTCAATAAAAACTTGGCAAATGCACATCGAACAAACTATACTTCGGTTACACCGAAGAGGAATAACAAGAAGTTACGGACATGACTATAGACAATGCAAGCTCGAACCAGTAGTCAACTTGAAGGGTTTAACCAGACATAAAAAAGCAACAAAAGAGTTACATCCAATGTCCCATAGAAAGGACTAGTAACCAAGTCAAAACGTTACAAAATGTTGTGACATTACTTAAAATCACTTTTCAAGTTTGAGCGCACAAACCAATGTGTTCAAAGCTTGGAAAATGAAAAATAAGCTATTCCCTTTGGTTAGCTCAATCTTCTGACTTAAAGTGAAGGTCGAAAAACACCACAACACAGATACAACAACATCATAACAAAGTCATATACTACAAAAATAAAATTTTATTCAATTTACAGATAAAATTACAAAACTAGATCGGATGACATAATTATAATAGCAAATTTGAGTACTTCTTAAAAGCAAAAAAGTCTATAGTGTAAAAACAAATTCTAAGCAGAAAGGTTACAAGGTGGCAGAAATTTTGATGCCATACAATTTCACCAACTACCCAGGGGTAACTGCGGAGATCAAAGGACAAAGGTTTGCCATCCTAAAGCGGATGATTAGATCCACTCATCAGTTGGATCCTTTTTCTCCAAGAAACTTAAACGCGTAGAACTTCGAAGCCTTATTCAAAAGATGCTCTTGAAACTCGAAGAATAGCCATCTAAAATTGAAGCATTGATCTTCGATAGAACACTATGACAATGTTTTTATTATCCAACCAAGCTTTGGAAATAGAAAATGAAAGAAACGACAAGTCCAAAAAAAAAAAAAAAAAAAAAGGTGCAGATCAAAAGATCTGGTTATCATTTTATTACCCAAACAAGCACAAGAGCAAAAGGTGGAACTTTCTAAGTTCCACCACATTTTGCCAAATTAAAAGCTTGATTGAATAATAAAATGAAAGTCAATCCTTCATAGAAATACTGTGTAACTTTGACATGGCAATGAGGGTTATAAATATATAGCCAAAAAGAAAAAAAAAGAAATCCAAAGATGGCAAGCAATGTTTATCCATAAGCAATGAAGGAAAGCAACAAAATTATGTTTATCCGTAAGCGATCCATAAGTGATAAAGGAGAACAACAAAATTATGTTTATCTACAAACATAATTGGATGTGTCCATGAAATTTATCCAAAGATAAGGAAGGTACATCATTTATCAAGTTTAGAATTTTCAGCTGCAGCATCGGGAATCTCATCTTTGCCAATAGTAATGAGGGAATTCGGACCTGCAGAGTTAGGAGGAACCGAGCTATGTTGCATTGTATTTGCCCTTGGATCAGCAGCAATCTCGGATCTTCCTTCAATTATGTTGCTAGGAATCAGACCTGAAACTTCATCTTCACTCTTGACATTCAAAAGTTTGAAAACAGCATCACTTAACAAAAAGGCAGTAGGAGACGTGGCTAGAGGATCCTCAACCACGTACTTCTTCTTGTACTCATACTAGCCGCATACCCCTTGTCCAAACAATCCTTGGAAATCCTTGGAAAGTTTCAGGGCTTCCATAATTTTCTCTCCCAATGCTTTAACGGCATCCTTAGTTGCGGCTGTTTTTTCTATCAAATATCTCTTTGTAAGCTCAAGCTCAGATATTAACTTGTACATCTCCTCCTCCATCTTAGCAAGTTTTTCCTTAAATGCGAGCAATGAAGTCTCAACATCACGGTTCTTTTGAGTTAAAGAAGTATTTAAGATGGTTAACCTCTTCACATTGTCTTCCAAAGGACTTAACCCTTTCAGCAGCCACTACATAGTTCTGAGCCATCAAATGCATATGAGCAGCAGCTTGCTTCATAGGTGACGAAGAGGAATAATTTACCATCTTATTCTCATCCTCGGAAGGAAGCATAGCCATGCTAAAACTGAGCAAATCCTGATCCGATTTACGAATCGAGAAACCTTTAGGAAAAAGTAACCACCACCTCATTTCCATTAGATGTCTCTGACTGAAAGATGCTTTGAACGTCGCCAACGCCCTCGGATCTCAACTTTTTTAAAGGTTGACTTCTTTCCCCTTGGTTTGTAGAAGAACTAGACAAAATTGTAGAACCGGATCTCGCGTGCAACCTCCTTGGCATGGGATGCTTCAAAGGCTTCTTTCCTTTTCCTGGCGTTGGCTTTGTTGGCTTCCCTAATCTTTTAAAGCTTCAATGGGTCCATATCAGCGACAATTCTCTCACTAGCCATGTGAAGACCAGCTTTCTCAAAATTCTAAGTAGTAAGAATCTTGGGTAAAGAAAGAACTTCGATGAATGCAAGTTGAACTAAAGCTGCAATTTGATCCTCAGAATACTCCGGAAGAGAGTTCAAGTTAGGGTCTGTAAAGAGTAATGTAGACAATCAGAAACCAAAAGAGGGAAACTCGTACACCAAAGTGCAAAATGATAGAGAAGCTCACAAAAAAATAAATTCGAGTCTATACTAACTGGCCTCGAATCTGGGACCTTGCAACTCCATTCACCCGAAACAAAGAAATATATTTTCTTCCAATATTTGTCAACAGAAGAAGTATAGGTGAATAGTTTCTTATTTTGGCGGGCATGCAAAATATATCGGCGATAGTCCAGGAAATCCTCTCTTACTTCGTACCAAAGTAGAAGAGTATTTTTTCAGAGGTTAATGTTATGAAGGTTAATCAAAATTTGAGTGGCTAAGAGAACATGCCATGTGTTGGGCATCAACTGGTCAGGAGAAAGATTGAAGTATGAAAAGAACTTGCGAATAAAAGGAGGAAGAGGGAATGAAGACCTAAGTCAAAAAAGTATTCATACAACCACACACATCCAGGACGACGCGAGGGTGCGCGTTCTTCCTTTATGGTCGGAGTTAACCTAACAGAATTAGGTATCCTACACCTAGTTCGGATACTGCTTAGCGCATGTACAATTTTATAAATAGAAATAAAGCTATTTGGATCGGCCTTATTGTCCTTGGCTAAAGGAACATTTTCCTCATCTCCTTTGCCTTCCCCTAGTTCGTCAGAAAGGATTGGATCATGAGTATGTTTCGTTCTAGTTTCGGCTTAAGAGGTGTATGAATCGTCACTAGAAAAAGACATATCACTACTATTAATAGGTGAATCCCTATGCTCACTAAAGGTTTCAACACTGTCCCTTGGAGTTGACATCTTAAGCCATGAAGGAAAACAGACACACAACGATTAAAAACAAATAAAAAAATCAAAAGTTATGACTAGAGAACTAACCAGGAAGTCAAAAGGAGCACCAAACGATTAAAAGCTCAAGGACCCACGGCAGATATTCTTCAGTCAGCATAGTTTCAAGAAAAGAAATAATAAATTTCTGGTTAGGGCTCCACACTCGTTAGGGCTCCACAAGGCTCCACAAAATCTTAAGTTACGATATAAGGAGAAAAGTTTTTCATATCCTTTATGAAAGCTTATGACCGTCCTCTGTGCATCCAACGATTGGGATTGTTAACATCATTTTAGCAAAAGTAAAAAAAAAAAAAAAAAATGAAAAAGCCAAAAGACGCCGATAAATGAAGCGCTTAAAAATATTACAACTCTTCCAAGTGATGTAACTCTACACTCGCAAAAGTTCGCGGGCCGGGGGGGGGGGGGGTGTGTTACTGCATGGGTAAAATAATTCGATAAGGACACGTTGCAAGACACGTTAGCAAAGTCTGTCTAATAAATAGCAACGTCAACGGTAATATCCTAATAGCTATAATGCCTCGATTAAAAGGGGATGACTTGGGTCAAAAGACCGATACATACGAAACAATTAATCTCGGGCATCTTAACCGAGACAAATTATCCAAAGGTGAGATGCAATGTTGCGAGATCCGATATAAAAGCAGAACTACCCAGAAGGAGTACAGAAACAAAAAAACAATACTTGAGAAAATATCGGAATTTTCGAATCCTAAAAGAAAAGAGGATCCAATCAAGATAAGTCAAAATCTCGCAGAATCATTTCAAACAGAATTCAAATGGAAGTCAAAATGGGACAACAAAATTCCCAAAAAATCATCATGGGATATTATTATCAACTAAATAATATAATCCAATCCATTATTAAAGAAGGAGGACGCACCTCCGTTCAAGGTATGGTAAAAAAAATATTATCAATTACAGTTATTGAGTCCTTAAAAAGACTGTGAGTTTGTGATTTGACTTGAGCATCGGAGTGCCTTTGGCCGGTACCACATCGGTGCCAAGGTTACTTTGCCCTTCTGTCTTTTGTTTCGCAGTTCCATAACATGCATTCTAGTTGCCGCATCAGCATTTCGCCTGAGTGGAAATTATCCAAATTTCAGCATCAACAGTAGACAATAATGATGACATAAAAAATACAAGATAAAATCCAGATTTCAAAAAAATAAAACTTTAACCTAAGTTTTGTTTTTAAAGTTTTGTACCGGATGAGATGGTAAAGTTTTGAATGCTTTAAATTTTTATGGATTTTTCTGATTTATTTTGGGAATTAATTTTTTTTGGGGAATTAATTTTTTTCCTTTTTGCTATAAGAGGCAGTTTGCAGTTTTTTTGCGTAATTTAAGGGACATTGGTGCAAAACAATTTAAAAATGACTATTTTATCTCTTTTTCCAGTACCCATGTAAATTGCATGTGATATTTAACAGCAAAAAAACCCAAACAATGTTAACACTTTTTTTTTTTTTTTTTTTGGCGTTATGGTGCATATTTTTTAAAGTTCAAAGAGTGCAAGCACCAATTTAAAAAGTCAGAGGGCAAGTTCAGAGAATAATAGTGCAATAAATCATTATTTTATTATAGTTTAAAGAAATAGAAAAAATGGCATTATAATAGAAGAGTTTAGCAAATAAATTGGAAACAAAAAAATAATAATCATATAAATACAAACAACTAAAAGCTCTAAATTAATTATCTGAAACTAATAATATCGAGTAAATTGTTACATTGTAATTTAATTTTAAAAAGTTAACAAAATGGTGAAGAATATAAGAAACTAAAAATTTGATATGTTTACACGTACAGTATATTTTCAAGATCATATACTTTGTTGCTAGGATAACAGTACACATGAAAAAATAATTTTGAGGTATATAGATAGCTATATATTATTACCCAAAAATATATATATATATATATATATATATAGAGAGAGAGAGAGAGAGAGAGAGAGAGAGCTGTACACTTATTAAAAAAAAAAAAAAGAAAAAAATTAAGATGGCTAGCTAGTAGCTCATTTCGCAGGTGACGTGTATGGTAGGATTGAGAATCCACCGGCATTTACGTATGAAATTAATATCCAATAATCACATGTGCCAAAGTAATTAAAATTTGACTTCTTCAACCCGATCGAGTTGCGTGCAGTCAAATTATAGGGTTTGTTAGCGGCAAATGAAGTTGATAAAAAATATAGGAGATTATTTAACAAAGGAAAACTAATTAATTAGATTAAAAGGAAATAAACCATCAAAAGGCTGCCGATTGAAAAAGATGCATCAAATGATTTGTATGGTTTCAAATTAATACAAAAAGTCAAAATAAACTTTAAAGCCAAAAAATAAATGCTAAAATATCAGTTTGATATTCCAAAAAAAATAAAAAAGTTAATATGTTTGAAATTAGAGAATACTTTCCAACTTCTTTTTTTTATTATTATTATTATTTTTTTATGTTTTACTTTAGTTTTTTATTTTTTATATAATTTTTTTTTTGCTTCATTCCAACTTTTCATGTCGAAAGTTCACTAAACTCGTTTCCGACATATTTTTATAAGGGTCATTACTGCCATTGGGCTCAATGGGCTGTATGCATATTGTTACTCATTCTTCGTCCTTTCTCACATTCACTTGTTTTTGTGTGCGGAGAGTGCCTACAGTAGCGTGCGGATTCTATTTACTAAAAAATATTTTTCTTCGGCGATAGAATATTGAACGATAATTTGGTTTATCCCAATTCCTTGAGGCCCGTTTGCTAGTCAGGATAAGAATTAAAATTGAAACAAAATAATTCTAAATTTATATTTGATGCGGCAGTATATATGGTTAAAAAATCTTGACCCTCCCACACAAACAATTGTCTTATGCTAACCAGATTAAATTAAATGATGAGACAAAATTATTCAAATGCCTTTTTCATTTTTAATTTTTTTTTAATATTCTGCGTCAGTTTTTTTTTTTTTTTGTTATAATTATTTTGTAGCAGTTTTTGTTTTTGTTTATTTTTTTTCTTTTTCTTTTATCTTCCGTTTCCTTTTTTGTTTTGTTATTAATTTTCTTTTTTTATTTATCCTCACTTTAACTTTTTCTATCTTTATTTATTTCTTTCTTAAAAAAAAAAAAAATTTGTAAGTTGTTCTTTGTTTATGTTTGTTTCTTTCTACCCTTGCATATATGTTTGTAACTACCTATCATGAGAAAAATACTCGTACTTTTAAATTTAAGATGGTTTGATTCAAGATTTAAAATATTCGAAATATCTTCAAAATTTTCTCTAAATTTTTATTTTTTTTAAAGAGTTGAAATAAAATTTAGGTTGCAAATGAAAATTAGTAGAATATCCATAATATCTATTGAAATTACCAAAATTTCACTAAATCCTTAACAATTTGGTTAAAAAATTTATAATATCTATCGAAATTTTGGAAATTTCCGAAATTTGCATGAAAGTTTTGAAAATATTTATGAAATTTTTTATAAAAAATTCAAAAATATTATTGATGTTTAGAAATATTATTTTATCAAATTAAATTTAATAATTTTTTTAACTTTTTAATTGTTTTTTAAATATTTAATGATATAAATAAAACAAAGTGAATTGAATTTAATAACCTTAATAAGTTATATTCATTGATATAATATATATACTTGTTATACATTTTGTATAAGATGGATTCATTAGAATCCCATAATTACAAGTTACAAATTTATTATATATGAATGAAAAATAATAACACGAAAATGTAATATTAGATATAATTAATATTGATAGCATGTAAATTAATAACATTAAGTAGATAAAAATAAAAAGATGATAGAATATATTATACTAAACATCAAGAACAAATATATTTAATACAAAATCCTTATGGTTGACATATTAATAATTACATAAAAAAAATTATTAAGGAGATATATTTTTTAATTATTACTTTTCACATTTCACATTTCAAAATGAGAACGAGAAAGATACTAATGATTTTCAACTATCTAAAAGTTTTATGAGTATTGAAATGATATTTATGAAATATAACATAATTGTAATGATTATTTTATCTGAATTAATAAACAATTTATCAAATATATACTTCTTTGTATATTTTTATTAATAATAATTTATTTATGATCATTACCGTTTACGTTAAATTAAATTGATTAAAACAAATATAATGTCTATTTAATATTTTCGCAAATTTTATAATCAATTTAATAATTGATTGTTTAAATAAGCCAATGTTAAAGTTTCAACAAAAATTTAAATTTTTTTGAAATAAATTTCCATCATTTTTTGTAAATTTTTATCGATATTCGATATTTTTCGATATTTCCATCGATATTGAAATTTTAAACCTTAGTTTGATTAAAGTTGATTAAATTTGATCGAATTGAACTTTTGTATGGGATCAAATTTAACATTTTCTTGGAGATGATTTTTGCTTTGACTCTTATACCTTTTATGTAGAGTATGTATATACAAGCTCATAAACTAGTAGTCCACCTAATTTCAAACTATAGTTATAAAGTCATAGTTTCAAGAAGTTTCGATCATTAATATTATATCAGTATTCAAAGCATTCTCGAATTTTTGTTTGTTAGTGATCCAAGACCCTTTATATACCTTGGAGATCATGCCCAACAAGAAACAAATAACAAATTACCTAAAATATCCCCCAAAACCCCAAGTGGACCAACAAACCCACTTACACTACCTGTTGAACCAACTTAGATCCACCCTCTTCCTTCTTGGATTTTATTGGAATTGATCTACTTTTTGATCAAACAAAGCACCACATGCCAAATCACTAGAAAGCTCGTTGATTGTCCATTCAGTCATTGAAATTTCATGGTGATTTGGTAATTGATGCGCTGGGATTGGTGATTCAAATCCGGCAATGCACCATCCTTTCTCTCTATTGAATTTTGGACAAATCGACCTCATTTCTAGCCAAGCTAATTCTTACCGCCCCTACCATGTTGTAAACCACCTTTTGGTGCTGGAATGGTGACCCATGCACTGGGATCAGGTTGGAAAGTAGACGGTTGCATTGCTCCAATCACTGGATTTCAGCTACTTTTAAACCATGTGACTATCCTAGTCCACTAAATTTGGACATCCTAAGTCTGAATATGGTCTTTATTTTACTAAATTCCATGCCATTTGTAGTATATTGATTTGACGTTTGGCCAAAATTTTTTGTTCATTTTTGAGCCAAATGTTTTGACTAAGATGAGTTCACCTAGGTCTGATAAAATGTCACACAACCCATTAACATGACACAAATCTGCACGATAGTTTATGGATTTGATTCACAATATTGGATTCGGTCCATATCATTGTTAACCGATAAGACCCATTAAGAAAATAGGTGATGACAGGTGGAACTCATTAGACCTATTAGACTCGTTAATATTGAGTATTTTTGTAATTTTATATAATATAATTATTTTATCCAAAATATAATTTTATATGAAAATTTAAACAGTGATATGTTGTTCTAGATTTATTATTTTTAATAGTTATATTATATTTTGAATGTTGGTTCGGTTTGTAATTTTTGAATATTTTAAATTGGCAATGCGTGTTCTTTAGCTACGGTGGATTTTTAATATGAATTTAATTTGTAATATTTTGAATTGAAAATTATCAATGCATGTTGAATTTTAGTATGTGGATGCTTTTCGTATTTTTTTCATTTTCATTTTTCTTTTCTTTTATATTTATTTTGAGATGTTTAGCTTATCAACACACATGTTCATTTGATATATTTTTTTTTAAAAGGCTACATTATATTATTATGGTACCTAATCAAAATTTAGTATATATGCTTAATGGGTTAATGGTTGGAAGATGTATTACACAAAAATTTAATGAATAAGTTTGGGTCAATATATCTTAATATGAAAGCTTAATGGGTTGTATTCACACCGCTACTACAGAGTCTCAATTGATTTCCTTTCCTTGGGTTAAAAAAATTTAACACTAATACAACACAATACGATATGAACACGGTTCAACATGATACATTGTCAGATTTAAATTCATTATTTTTTTACCTATCTCTTAGGCTTTCCATTGATGTAAAGTTTATAAATTTTGGACTTTGTTTGATAATTTTTTCATTTTTGGATTAATTAGTTAAATTTCGGATAAAATTGAACTGTGTTTGAGCAAAATTCGACAAAATTGAAGTTGGATTTATATAATTAGGTGTTGATAGGATCCTTTAGAGGGTACAATTTCATAAAATTGGTTTTCAAGTGAAAAATTTAAATTTTGGGTACCAAGTCCTAAATGCTTGCAATATAATTATGCCCTTCTTTGTTTAATTTATATGAATTGAAAGTTGTATAAAGTATGTAAAGATATTTGGTACTCATCAATGCCTTTAGCTTGATTCTTGAAGCTTAAAAAATATTTTTATTATATTATAGGTACCTGTACTAAGACTAGAAATGATCCTATAGAGGAGTTAGAGTGAAAATCAACATCTGTGAGTAGATTTATTTTCCTAAATATTTTTAGGGTATCTTAATTGATAGTTCATGGCTTTCGAAATTTTATACAAACTTTGGGTATATAATTATATAGGTTCATATATATGAATATATGTAAAAGTTATCATATCATGTGATTTTTAATAAGTTTTTAACTATATTTGAATTTTAATATCCTCATTGTAAAATTGTGTATCTTGGTATTTAAGAAGTTTTGGTAGTTAGATTGATTAGTCCTATATAATTTTACGTGGTAAATTTTTTTGCATGAAATAAATATTTATGATTTGGTTATTTTATTTAAGTTATTTATATATGATTTGCATATAATATGTCAAATAGTTACATTGAGCTTTTTAGTGTAAATATAGGAAAAGAAATTATGTTTGTTATGGGAAATATGTAAGATATGAATTAGTGATAATATGTGCCAAGCAATACGAAGGTTATAGATATAAATATGGATTCAGTTATGAATACAATTATGATTATGATTATATATATATATATATATATTACTCAACTCCTTGCTATTATCACGTGATATAGAAAAGCTGGTTAAAAGGTCCCAATTTTGTGATGCATTACGAACTCTGAGAGTCATATCACAAATTTTCCCTCCCTTATTGGCTCTGTAATGCCTTAGGATACTAAGAATCATATGATAGGATTTGGTATGGAGGTTCTAGTATTATGTCTATTATGTTTATGAAACTATTACTTTTGTTTATAGGTTAATTTTGAAAAGTATAAATTATTTATTTAAGTACCGAAAGTTATGACTAGCATTATATTTACAAATATGCTCATATGCAATATGAAATTTGTTATATTTTTTGGAAAAAATTCATGGTAGTTTTGAAAGACATTTTCCAAAATAAAGAAACTTTCAAAAGAGTAGATGTTAGATTTTAAGAAAATATTTTTAATAGATAAATGATTGTTTTCGTATTATTATTTTATTCTACTTGTTAAACTTATCTCATAATTTGTATCTAAATTGTACTTTTAGGCCTAAGCTTAGAGGTTATGTCCATCATGTTTAGACATCTTTGTTGTTTGTGTAGTATTTCGCTGCTAATGTATTGTTTTTTTTTATTTGATTCTAATAATAGTAAATATTATTTCTTTCATTAAATTTTGATGTATACAGTATATTGAGCACTTTCAATATGTTGCACTGGTTCATTGTACTTCTTTAATTGCTTTAGTGGATTAATATAATATGTCTGACTTATATATTTTTGACTGATCATTTTGGTAGAATTCCATAAAAAAACATTTATCTTATCTTATCTGTATTGTTGGGTTACATCCAATTATAAGGAAGTTTTATTAGATTTTCGATAGGAAATTTTGTATGATTTTCCTAGGCAAAACCACTTTAGGTTGCGGAAAGGATCTAAGAGCAGTCCTATCAATATTTTAGTTATTTTATCATATATATATATATATATATATTTAATAATATTACAATTATATATGTATTTTTCTAGATGTCTAGATTAATACATATAATTTTGATAATTAATATTAATAATATGATAAATTAATTTGATGAAGTTTTTGTAAAATGAATGGATAAAATACTTATATAATTTAAATCATTTTGCTTCATTCAAAAATCAATATATAATATGGTAAATTATATTTATGATTAATTATTTTAAAAAACATTAGTTCATTTCGATTAATATAAAAGACAAAACTGGATTAATTATTATCTTATTTATTCTTAATCTCAATTCAATAAAAAAAAAAAATTCCTTCAATTCCTACTTACTAATATATATATATAACATATTCTTGGCAAATTCTATAAATGCGTATCGCTAAGCCTTTACTCCAAAAATTTCTATTCCGAACTTAAATGAACAAATGGAATCGATAGTGTTCATAATTTCCTGGTTCAATTTTTGATTGTGTGGTAAGAAACACAAAGATCGCTTAGAGCTTTTCTTGGCAGGGCAAAAAAAAAAAAAAATGCCTGGAGCTTAATTAGGTGCAAAAACAATTGCAAGGCCTAAAAACATGCACTGCATTTATTTGCATATTCGGAATCTGAAGCAAGAAATTTGACAAATGGCTAACCGTAATATTTTTTATACCTGTCCCCGACTAATTCTTTATATATGGAGAATATTACCCAGAAAAAATAAAAAAAAAAAAGAAGGAAAAGAGAGAAAAAAAGAAAAATTCTTTATACATGGAGAAGAGATGGAAATTCGGTGACCCAATCCAAACAAACAAGCGGAGAAGCCTGAAAAGCTGCATGTCGTTTGTTTCATCGAATTGGAACACCTTTGGGTACCAAAGTCCAAGGTCCAATGCCCTTTCCATATCGATTCCTATTACTAGGCGTCCACATCAAAGCCCAGTTTGGTTTTTGTTGAAATTGAGCCGAGTTTTTTTTTTTATTTTTATATGAATTTAGTTTTCAACTTATAAACAAACCGATAAGCTGAATGCAAGATTTAAAATTTTGATATAATGAAAATATTAAAAGTTTAAAATATAAAAGTTTTTATGAATATATTAAAAAATATTAAATATTAATAAAAATTTATAAAAAATTATAAAAATTTATTTAAAAAATAAAACTTTTTGTTGAAATTTTAATATTACTTAATCAATCAATTAGTAAATTAATTATAAAAATTATAAAAATATTTAACAGATATTATGTATTTTTTAATCAATTTAATTTACAATAAGTGATAATGATCATGAATAAATTATTATTAATAAAAATATGCAATATTTATATATATATATATATATATATTTGATAAAAATCATTTATTAATTAAGATAAAATAATTATTATAATTATATTATATTTCATAAATATCATCTCAATACTCATAGAATTCTTAGGTGGTTGAAAATTATTGGTCTCTTTCTCGTTTTCATTTTGAGATGTGAAATATAAAAAATAATTATTAAAAGATATATTTCATTGATAATTTTTCATATAATTATTAATATATAAACTATAAAGATCTTTTATTAAATGTAGTTATATTTGATGTTTAGTATAATATATTCTATCATCTTTTTATTTTTATTTGCTTAATGTTATTAATCTAAATACTATAAATACCTATTCTATATAATATTGCATTTCCATATTATTATCTATTCTTATATTATCAACTATTAATTTGTAATTATGAAAATTTAATTAATCCATCTTATACAAAATGAATAGCAAGTATATATATACTTTATTAATAAATGTAATATATTAAGGTTATTCAATTTAACTCACTTTATTTTATTTATATTATTAAATATTTGAAAGATAATTAAAACGTAAACCAAAAAAAAAAAAAAATTACTAAAGTTAATTTGGTAAGATAATTTACTAAATATCAATACTATTTAAGATTTTTTTATAAAAAAATTATTTAAAAAACTTCATAGATATTTTCAAATTTTCCATGGAAATTTCACAGATTTACATAGAAATTTTAGTGAAATGTTAAAATTTTTTATGGATATTATGGAAATTCTACCTGTTTCCATTTGAGACTTAAATTTTTTTTCGACGTTTTAAAAAAACAGAAATTTTAGAGAAATTTCAACAGAAATTTTAGATATTTAAAACTTTGTTGAATGCTCTTGAATAAGATTCTATAAATATTGGAAAAGAAAATTACTTGCAAAAATTGCTTAATTATTTTGGTTTTTTTGTTGTCTTTTATTTAATTTTTTAAATTTTTGTATCAAAATTAATTAATTCTTGTTTAAGAGATTAAAAAAAAAAAAAAGATTTTAGCCTAGTGACTGTACACATTTTAGCCTAGTGAACTATTATAGATTTTGTACTTTATTCTCAAACTTCAAAAAACATCATATTACCTATTGATTTTTTTTATATTTTTTTTAACTTACCTTATGTTACTATAGTCTAGTTCTTCAATTTTGTCTAATAAAATTAGCAAAATTAAACATACACATTGATTAAAAAAAAAAAAAAGATTAAAATAGTGTTCTAGTACAATAACGTTAGTTATGTATAATTAATTTTATAAAATTCATTTTTTGAAAATGTATAATTTGATGAAAGTGGCAAAAAACAATAGTTTAGGATATAATAAAACATTTTTTTTTTCTAGTTTGAAACTATTGGTATTGATTCATTGTACACAACCATTATATGATACGTATGCACACCACTATAACAAATTTAAAATTGATAGTTGATATTAGCTGTCCATATTGAGAAGAACAGATTTGGATATTCCGTCCCTCTTCATTATCCACTAATGGTATGATGTCACCTTAATTAGAATCATGAATATAAAAATGAAAAAAATTAATAATAATAATTGCTTTTTACAATGAGAAGGAATTTTATCACTAGTCGAATAAGAATGAAGAAAGGAAAAAGGAGATAAAAGGTCCTTATTTAAAAAGAATCATCCTATTAAACTAGTAAATGACACATGATTTGGACAAAAACATTTGCATCAAAAGAAAGGAAACATAGATGTTCATATTGATATATGTATAGATATAATCAGTTCCCATTGATAGTTTTAGCATCAAGTCTTCATGTGTTAGTTTTTAAATTGTTTTAAAAACTGAGATTTAAAAATAAATTGACTTAGTATAAAATTAAAAACATATTAAAATCCTATTTCTGAAAGGTAAACTCTACAGGAATACAATGAATTAAAAATATATTTTTTAATCACAGTCCTTGAAGCCATCTAATTGTTAATAATGGTAGCTTTGATGATAAAATCATTGGATTGATTTGATGTGTGAGCTTAGTTATATGTTTATATATGGAAAAGATATAAAATAGTATATATCATAATATAGTCTTTAATTAAGGAAAGTCTAAGACAAACTTTTTAAAAGTTGACACCAAGCTGGTAATCCATACATGGACATTTGATGCATGGGCATGGACAACATAGAATAATGAAGCCTAGAGCCTACCTCGGTAAAGGGTGAAGTTTACCACTGACTTGCTGATAAAATATGAATTATGTGAATTAAAGTCAATTAACCTGACATTAAGTAAGCCATGGTAGAGGTGTAGGCTCGAAAATATTGTTTTACTAGACAAATACCTTAAATAGGTGTAAAAAGAAGGTTTTGACACCCATACAAAGCAATCGGTTGACATCTATGCAAGGTAAGCAATCATATCCCAATAAACAAATTGCTCAAGTAATTTTCTTTCCTAACTTAATTATTAGAGATGCTACAACCAAATATCCCCCAAGGATGAGTGGGCTTTGACCTTTGTGTAAGGAATTAAAAAGCAAATGTGTTGGATCCAAGGAATGAACCTGAGGATTGGTTAACTAAACCACGGGTATAAACAAATTGTTAACATTGATACTGTCTCTTCTCTAAAATATGATCCCCACAACTACCAATGGATGTCAACATATAACTAAATCATTAGCTTAACTTGACTTAGTCTCAAAATTGTGATCAAGTTTGACAATCTTGACATAGCTCTGCCACCACCAATAAACTTTGATGAACAACACTTGTTTCATACCACATTGAACTCATGACTTTGCACATCTAAACACAATAATTTACAACTAACATGCACTTGCTCATGAAAATCTATGTGGTATAGATTGTCAACAACTCCATGCAAGACCAAAAATCATTGTTACACCTTTTTTTCTTCGAGATAACCATAATAATCACACTCATGATAACAATTTAAACACTAGGCTATATGAAGCAATGTATAATCAAGGAACAAATAGTGATCTTGAAAACCTACTTGCCCATTAGAGCGTAGAGATATTATTGATAATTATCTTATGGATAATTCTTCTCCTTTGGTAACATCCATTTCCCAAATCCCGTTGCCACCCAAGTTCAAAATCTTATAGCTAAAACCATATGATAAAACAACCAAACTAGTTGATTACCTTTGTAATTATAAAGAATAGATAAGCATACACAAATTCTATTATCCCACAATGTACGAAGCTTTTTTTTTTTTTCTTCTTTTTAAACTCTGACGAGCTTAGTAAAATATTTATATCAAGTCTTGAACCAAAGATTATAAGTCTTTTTAATCAATTATAAGTTATCTACCTTAGCCAATTTGTATAAGTGGGTCTGATGGGGCAGTTAACCATGCATTTAGTGTCTACCCTGAAATAGGAGACAGAAACATTCAAACAATACATTATGTGTTTCGTTGCATGGCTAAGCAAGTCGAAGGTTACATTAATGTTGTCTCTATTGTAGACTACATGTTTACATTACGAATATGATATGTTTTGTACTCCTTGGGCAAGAACCCTTCAACTATTAAGTTGTGCTAAAACGTTTTCAAATATTGATGAAATTTTCCATGCACGAAACACTTCTATCACCAAAACTATCAAACATTGGTCTTTGCAACATTCTAACGAAGTGGATACACCCGCCTTTTGTATTGCCCATGCAAAGATAAAATATATCCAATTCGAAAAACACACTAGTAGAAACCAATACACAAAAGTTGCTCTTTCAAGTTCAAGATCCAAGTATCTTTAAACGGCCACAATCCTTAAGGTCAGAGTCCTCAAAGAAAGATAATTCGAAGTATAGGATTATTGTCATTTTAAAGGATGAAATTGAGTAGCTTATTCTATGAGGTGCCTACTTTAGTTTTTAGCTTAAATCTATAACTAAGCAAATTCCATCCCTAAAAAGAGTAATCCACATCACGAGTTGAGGCACCACCTAATCTCATGCAACATCAAAATCAGCCCCAATGCAAAATCCAGCTCATCTTTGGTGGTTTAGCTTTAGTAAAAATAAGGAACGCCAAGAAAAAACATATATGAATAGCATGCTTCAAGGAGGTACACTATATCCTCTCCACAGTCACATCTACAAAATCCTTTAAACCTAGTCCTTTTAATATTTAATTTATTAATCAAGAAACTTGGATAATACATTACTCCCATGATGGTGTTTTGGTTATATCGGTCACCGTTGCTAATAATAAAATTTAGTGTGTCCTTGTTGATAAAAGATATTTTGCTAATATTTTATCAATGGATGTATTTGGAAAGGTAGGATTCTCAAAAGAACAATTATAGTGCAATCAAGTTCCTTTTACCAACTTTGGTGGGAACACGGTGCTTAGCGAATGAAACATCGAACTACCTATCACTCTAACAACTATACAATCAACTATCATTATTAACTTTTTTATAGTCAATAGCCACCTGTTATAATATAATTACGGGATCCCTTAATACCTTTTGTGCATTACCTTCCACATATCACATCATCTTTAGATTATGCACTGAAAGAAGGTATTAGGTAGATGCATAAAGACTAGCTCAGGTCGTGACAATGCTACCAAGTGGCCATGCGATCTCGAGCTCCCATTATCAATATTTTGCCTATTCCTGGGTATTACATAGTATTTGATTAACAACCATCACATATCATGCCTAATGTTAAGGAATTTGAACTGGTTCACATTGATGATAGTGACATTACTTAGTTGTTAAAAGTAGGAACCACTTTACCCACAAGTGTCAAACACCAACTTATGGCTTTCTTACAAATGATTTAGATTTTGCATCGCATCATGATGATATAACAAGGGTCCTTAAATTATGTTATCACACATAAATTAAATGTGCATATTAATGATAGACCTATTAAACAGAAAAGCTGCATTTTTAGTGCAAAAAGATATAAAGGCATATTTGAAAATGTGCAAAAGATGCTTGATGCAAGTTTTATTTATGAAATCTTATACCCATCATGTGTGGCAAATGTTATTCTTATTTGCACATTAAATGGTGAGTGGCAAATTTGTATTGATTTTACTTATTTGACGGCGGACTTACTTATTTGCCTATCTTTTCAGAGCTATCGTCCCACTAAAAAAAATATTCTTGTGATAGGTTCTGTTCCTGGTTAGAAATATAGTGAAATCACCTTTCCTATTCTTTCTCCGGACCCCGCTACTAAGAAAGATGTGCACTTCTTAAAATATCCCACATATGTAGGCGGCAACAGGGGACGGGGTCAGATTTATCCCGACGGAAGCAATAGTAACAATAATGTTTATAATGTTACAGCGTCGGGAGTGTCACCTTGACGTGGTGGAAGTCATCAGTTCGAGCCTGATTATCCCTAAACTCGATTATCCCTAAACCCAATGTGAGTTTTTCTATTTTTACTTGCCCCCTCGCCGTGATCGAATGAGAATGGATAAAAGGCTCGTGGGTTTTAGAAATCGAATGGGTTCGGTCTTATACATACGCGAGGAAGGTAATCAAAAAAGAAAGAAGATGATTTCTTCTTTCTTTTATCACTTAGGAGCTGTGCGAGATGAAAGTCTCATGCACGGTTTTGAATGAGAGAAAGACCTAAAACAGTGATCTCATTATTGCCTATTCTAGCAAAACCACCCATCAGAGCCATCATTAACCATTGGTCGTTAAGGCGTATTCTCAAAATACCGATATCTACAGCTGTGGCAATAGGCGCGTGGTTTGGTAATCCGTCGATTTGTCCACTATTAGTAGATAAAATTATTTCTTTCACTTCTGAATCCTGTTACTCGTACATCTTTACCCTTGGCCATGAACCTCCTTTGGGTTTTTGACTGACTCCATTTTTCTATTTTCCAATCTGAAGGGAAGAAGAAAGGAACAAAAATAAAATAAAATAGAAGTTGCTAACTCGAAATAAAATAAAATTATGAAAGATTTCCTTTCAATTTCAATCAATCAATAATCACTATAATAATAGAAAAACTCACATTGGGTTTAGGGATAATCGGGTTTAGGGATAATCAGGCTTGAACTGATGACTTCCACCACGTCAAGGTGACACTTTACCGCTGAGTTATATCCCTTCCCTTGCCCCCCATCGAGAGAAATAGAACTGACTAATCCTAAGGCAAAGGGTTAAGAAACTTTAGTTGAGCCCTATGAAATTGATCACTTTTAAGAGATCGTGTCCTTAGACATCGCGATGCAATCATATCACATCTCAACTAGGTATGTATATTTTTAGGCTTTCATAGTTTTGGTTTGTATATTCATAATGATACTATGAGCGCTTTAGGGCGTCCCCAAGATATGTTTTCAGATACTGCTATACAATTACAACCCATCTTTGCTAAATGGTTACAAAACACCCATGCTTTAGCACCTGGCGCAACGGCCCCTGGTTCAACAACAAGTACCAGTTTAACTTGAGGGGGTGGTGATTTAGTGGCCGTGGGCGGCAAGGTTGCTTTGTTACTTTTTTTTTTATTGAAAAATAAAAAATAAAAAAAGATTAGTTATGTATCAATTTGGATTTTCTTAGATCATTAGGGAAATAAAATTTTCGATTCAAATTCAGGAACTGTTCATGAATTCACAGTCAATAGTTAACGGTTCAAATTTGTCTTGAATTTTTGCTTTTATGACTGAAAATCCACATCCACATTTGATTTTTCACTCGAAAAGGGAAGGGAATTTTTTCATATATTTTGTATCGCTTTGGCGGCATGGTCGAGCGGTAAGGCGGGGACTGCAAATCCTTTTTCCCCAGTTCAAATCCGGGTGTCGCCTGATCAACAAAAGAATCGAAATACCTTATTTTGGTTTACTGAGATCTATCTAGTTCAAAATATCCTTGAAATTCTTCCATTTGAAATTCAATTTGAACCGGAGATAAGGGGTTTATTGGGTTATCAAATGATACATAGTACGATACAGTCAAAACAAGGTATTATAGTACGAAAAAAATAGATACCTCGGTGGAAACAAAATCCTTTTCCTAAGGATTCTTTCAAATAGAAATAAAGAATGAAGTAACTAGAAAGATTGTTATAATCCCCTCTTTTCTACAAGGATCGTCTAGAAAGCGGGCCATTTTGAATGCATTCAGACCGAAAAGCTGACTTAGATGTTATGGGTCGAATTTTTTTTAATTTCATTAATATCTGGAAATTTATTTATCTTCCATAAAGGAGCCGAATGAAACCAAACTTTCACGTTCGGTTTTGAATTAGAGACGTTAACAATGATGAATCAACGTCGACTATAACCCCTAGCCTTCCAAGCTAACGATGCGGGTTCGATTCCCGCTACCCGCTTGTGCTTACTTTCTCTTATCTCTATTCAATATTTTTCAATATTTCGTTTTTATAGTCAAAACCTATAAATCTATATATCTAATAGATATTTATATCTAATATATATTTATATCTAATATATATTTATATATTTAATAAATATCAAAATATCAAATTTCTAATAAATATGTTTTATAGAAATAGAAACAAAATGAATATAATTAATGTAATGCATAGTTGAATACGCAATTCCCGGAATTCTTTCACATATTCGTTTCGTCCGAATAATAAATGTGAAAAGAAAATAAATATAAAAAAAATTGGAATGCAAAGCGTCCATTGTCTAATGGATAGGACAGAGGTCTTCTAAACCTTTGGTATAGGTTCAAATCCTATTGCAACCCTGGTAATGAATAATCTATTAGAATTTTTTAATGGCAGTTCCAAAAAAGCGCACCTCTATATCAAAAAAACGCATTCGGAAAAATATTTGGAAAAGGAAGGGATATTCGGCAGCATTGAAAGCTTTTTCGTTAGCGAAATCTCTTTCTACGAGGAATTCAAAAAGTTTTTTTTTGTGCAACAAATAAATAATCCAAGATTGGGAAAAATCTGAATTGATTTGATTCAAAAAGTAATATAGTTTCAGGTTTTTTTTTGAAGTTGTTTAAATTTTTTTTTAGTTTGATTTTTATTTTATATTTTGAAATTTTTAGATACTTTTTCAGACCTATTGCCGACACTAAGTAGCAGCCAAAAATTTGTATCCATTTTTCATGATATTATGTGTGGATCAGATATATCATGGCGAATTCTTCAGAAAAAATTGTGTCTTCCACAATGGAATCTGATAAGTGAGATTTCAAGTAAGTGTTTACATAATCTTCTTCTGTCCGAAGAAATGATTCATCGAAATAATGAGTCACCGTTAAGTACAATTTTGAATGGGTTGCTTATGTACAAAGTAACAAGCATTATAATTGAATAGAGCTATCATTTTTCAGTCATTCATTGAATGATAAATGACTACAAGTGACGGAGATACACGATTTAAGTAACGAAAGATCCAATATTTAAAAATGGTATCTAAAATGACTTGAAAAGTAGAAACAAGACCTGATATAATTTGATCATTATGAGCAAATCCAAAATCTTTGTAGACAGAGCCAATCATTAGTTCCCAACCGTGTGGCGAATGGAATCCTATACATAAATCAGTTAATAAAAGAATAGAAGCCCAAAGAGGTGAGGTGAATAGGGTCTCAAATAACGAGAGATATGTAAAAAGCAGGTCCGATTACGCCTATTCCTAATCCTAAATGGAATGTAATGATGTAGGGATCCATATGTAAACATAGTATCTATTTAGATACGTTCGAATGACCCCTTCTCATAATTAGAATGTATATAACCCTATTCCGGTCTGGTCCGGTATGGAATGAACTTATAATCATGGAATCGACTCGATCATCAGATTATAGATTATAAGTTCATAACCCTAGCCCATTCCCATTTTGGGCGGAACAGATCTACTAATTCTTTGATTCCAGTTAGTAAGAGGGATCTTGAACTAAGAAATAGATTCTAGAAGCTAAAAAATGGTATCTTAAGCAATTTCAATAATCGGGTTCATTGATATTCCTGGTATAGTAGATGCTATCACACATAGTACTAAGAGTGGGTTGATATCCCATAACGGAGGGCATTCTACCCAACAAGGCCGATACTTCGGATCCCGCTTGGACAAAACGAAAGATATTGTCAATAAATAGAAGTACGTCTTGTTCATTAACATCTCAGAAATATTCCGCCATAGTTAGGGCAGTTAAACCAACTCTCATACGTTCGAACCACTGTTGGTCATATTTCTCTTTATCGAGAAATCGAAGAAGCTATACAAGGATTTTGCTTGGCCTGCTCATATGATACCCAATAATATGGTATCCAAGCTAAGTAATTCTATGACACCAGTGTGAATTCAGGTCTCTCCAGTTCAAGTAGGACCATAGTTCCTGAATTTCTCTGCGAATCAAGATCGAGAAAAGGAAGTTTTCCAATCATTGACTCAAACCCATTGGCGAACCCCACTCAGCCGAATATGGAGGTACTTATGGTAGAACGGGCTAATCTGGCCTTTCACAATAAAGTGATAGATGGAATTGCCATTAAACGGCTTATTAGTAGATTGTTACAACTTTTTTTTCACGAGGTACAAATTTCTATTTATTTGTTACTGAATCGACCATAGACCAATTCCCTTTTTACTTGGGAGTATTGAACACACCCATAATTCTGAGCTTCATGTTACTCCTACCAAGAGACATGTCAGATCCAGGGCATTCTAATTCGATTGAATGGGATGACAATTTCTCATTCTGAATTTGTAAAATCATAATTTTGATCAAATCACACATCGCAATATACTAAGCCTTCTAATTCTTTAAGAGGCTTATCTAAGAAGTGAGTTATTTATCAGCCAAGCGTTCTTCTTACGGCTAGATCCAATCTCCTGGTCCCTGCGGAAAGGAAAAAAAATTTCACGTTCTTCCTTTCGGGAAGGCCAAGGGTAAAGATGTACGAGTAATGGTTATTTTGGAATGTACCGCTTGTGTTCGAAACTGTGTTAATAAAAAATCAATGGGCATTTCCAGATATATTACTCAAAAGAATCACGCTCTCCTAAAGCTGGAAAGATAGAAGGCAAGCCACTATCGATGAACTAGTGGAAGGTAACGTGAGTATAGATCAAGAACCCAGGCCAACCTACGCCTTTTCTTCACCGTCACTTCCTTCTCACTTGAGATTTTTTTCTGCTTTTTTATGCAATCTCTAGTTGTGTGTTGTTTAGATCACATTTGAATGAAATTCGGCTATTTGTACTCCCTTTCACAGAAAAATGGAGAGATGAATTGATGTATTTTTGTTATTTTATTGGATTTGGATCCGTCAGGACTGACGAGGCTCGAACCTGCAGCTTCCGCCTTGACAGGGCGGTGCTCTGACCAATTGAACTACAATCCCAGGGAAATAGCATAATAAAATAAAGTGTACAATATACCTATTCTTAATGATTTCATTCAAACCCTTTCGATTTAGATTTTCGATTAGAATTGGATTGCACTTTTCTTTTTCATTTTTTTCTTCCACTTCCCCTTTTCTTAGGGCAGAACTTCTATAACAATAACATAAATAACATAAAAAAAAGAACTAAAAAGGAAATGTTTTATTATAATATTTTTAATATTTTTTATATTATAAACATTAATATTATAATATTCAAAAATAATTACAAAGTCATTTTTTAATTCACAAAAAAAATCTTACTATCTAATCAAGATATTGATTATTGATAAACATATGGTTGATAAAAAAATCGAAATTATATAGCGCTAGAGTAATTGTTATGTTAATTGCTATGTTTTATAATATTCAGAATATTACAAAGATTTTAATCTTTAGACCGTTGGAGATGGGGTTACTTTGCTGGTTTGTACATGTATTTTGGTTTTACTAATGAGTACTATTACGGATACGTCATGGTACGGGATTATTTGGACTACAAGATCAAACCAGATTATAGAGCAAGATTTGATAAGTAATAGTCAACAAATTGGAATTCATTTATCAACAATTTTTTTTCTTCCCTTTGAATTCATTTCAATAATTCTTTTAGCCGCTTTGATAGGTGCAATCACTGTGGCGCGCCAGTAATAAATCGTAAATCTATAGAATTAGCAACAACAATCCAAATGAAACTTCAGTCTGTGTTATCACATCTATTTCTCTTCAATTCTAATTAAAGATTGTTTATGTTGAAAATAGAAATTCTTTTATTAGATCTATTACCAATCTATTTATTTGTTCCGTACCTTTTAGATTCTAGTCACTAGTCAATTGAATCCGTTGAATTGTTGTTCATATTATATGGAAATAAATCAAAATTTAATTGATAAAGCTACTCAGAATCAATTGGTAAGAGGTCAACGATTATGTGAGTTGCTCAAACAATCTCAATCAGCCCCTCTCGCGGTGGAAGAACAGATAATGACTATTTATACTGGAATCAATGGTTATCTTGATTCATTAGAAATTGGGCAGGTAAGGAAATTTCTCGTTGAGTTACGTACTTACTTAAAAACGAATAAACCTCAGTTCCAAGAAATCATAGCTTCTACCAAGACATTTACCGAGAAAGCAGAAGCCCTTTTGAAAGAAGCTATTCAGGAACAGCTGGAACGTTTTCTACTTCAGGAACAAGTATAAAGAAAAGAAATTGATCACCTTTAATTTTTATCAATCTTAATTCAATATTAATTAAATCTTAATTTAATACTCATTTTAATAATAATAATTAAATTATATACTTTTTATATTATATAATTAATAATTATATATAAATTATAATCAAATTGCTTTGGGTCGTTTACCAATATCAGTAATTGACGATTATACAATTCGAACAATTTTGAATTCGCCTCAAATAAAAAATAAGTAACACCCTTGATTCAAGAAAATTTTCGAATTACTAAGTACTAAGGTTCCTTTGCCCAACCTAACCCCATAAACTCTATTTTTATAGAGAGCCTATGGAACAACTATTCATCCTTCAATAAGAAGCGCCTTAGCCCTTAGCTACTAAGATTTCAAGAGGTTTTCGATTCCATTCTTCCGATCCCGTGTCTTTCTTTTTTTTACAAACCATATTAGGCCAGCCTCACAATATGAATAGGTAGGGGCAAATCAAGCACATTTCCATTCCTAGAATTAAAACAAATTAGAATTCTCAATTCTCTACGACGTCTAGGGGATAAAATGTTTTCAGGGACAAACAAATCATAATGATTGTTGTCTTTATTTTTCTTTCCAGTGATGCTTTTATTTTCACTAGCATTTTCATTTATATTCAAATTAAAAAGAATTAGTTTGATTGGAATGGCCCATGGTTTAATCTTATACGTGTTATAAAGTATCAAAAATTCTGGGAAAAACCAACGATCCAGATTTGATACGGGACAACTTCGTATTTCTTCATTCATTCCCATCCAATCAAAAAGGTTTTTTTTTTTTGTATTGGATAGGTTGATTTCTTAATTTTGAGGAATCATGAGATATAAAAGACCTTGCGTATCGGTTTTATTAAGTAGTTGATAATTATTACCCCGTAGGAACTACGAGATCACCCCAAGGACGCCTTCGGCATCCAGGGGTCGCGGACCGACAAT
Source organism: Ziziphus jujuba (assembly GCF_031755915.1). NCBI lineage: Eukaryota > Viridiplantae > Streptophyta > Magnoliopsida > Rosales > Rhamnaceae > Ziziphus > Ziziphus jujuba. The sequence goes on along the minus strand of NC_083379.1, from coordinate 19,544,970 downwards.
AGAACCCTGTTCAATAAGTGGAACACATTAGCTGTCCGCTTTCAGTTTGGGTAGTAAGGGTCGGAGAAGGGCAATCACTCATTCTTAAAACCAGCATTCTTAAGACCAAAGTGTCGGGTGGAAAAGGGGGGAAAGCTCTCTGTTCTTGTTCTCCTGTAGCTAGATCCAAGTAAAAAAAATGGAATATTCATTGATCAAATCATTTACTCCATCGTAATCTGATAGATCTTTTGAAAAATTGATTAATCGGATGAAAATAAAGATAGAGTCCCATTCTACATGTCAATATCGACAACAATGAAATTTATAGTAAGAAAAAAAAGAAGCCCTTTCATTATTATTCATTGTTAATAAAGTTAATAAAGTAACATTTTTTTTAATAACTTTTTGCCCTTCTTTACCCCATAGAGATATTGAATAGAACGAGCTATTTTTTTTTTCCACTATAAGTTTGAAACTGAAGGTTTAAATGTCCTTCAAAAGTAAGTAAATAGATCCAAAACATATAAAAGGCAGTTAAGCCAGCTGTGGAACAAGCGATTATTGCAAAAATCGGTGAATATAACCAACTATCACTAAGAATTTCATCTTTGGACCAAAAACACGCAAGGGGTGGAATACCACACAGAGAAAGTGTACCTAATAAAAACGCAGTTTTGTAATTGGTACATGTTTTCGTAAACTACCCATAAGAACCATATTCTGGCTTTTATCTGGAGAATATCCAACAATTGTTTCCATGGAATGAATAATTGATCTGGATCCTAAAAACAACAATGCTTTTGAATAAGCATGAGTAATCAAATGAAATAAAGCCGCTCGATAAGACCCCATACCTAGAGCCAACATCATATAACCCAATTGAGACATTGTAGAATAAGCTAAACCCCTCTTAATATCTTTTTGAGCAAGAGCTAAAGTGGCTCCTAAAAGTAATGTGATTATCCCAATAGACTAGAAACGACATCTCTTATCTCAATGACACCAAAGGGATATTAAATGAATGGAATTGGGATATGGATGGAATATAATGAAATAGAGCCACTTTTGGGTTCGAATGTACTCCCCAGGCGGGATACTTAACACGTTATCTACAGCACTGCATGGGTTGATACGCACAGTGCCTAGTATCCATCGTTTACGGCTAGGACTACTGGGGTATCTAATCCCATTCGCTCCCCTAGCTTTCCTCTCTCAGTATCAGTGTCGGCCCAGCAGAGTGCTTTCGCCGTTGGTGTTCTTGAAGCTCGATCTCTCCCCCGGATGAACCATATAGTCAAGAGAAACCATGTACCAGAAGAAAAGAGCTTGCCCCACCCATGAGTAAATATTTCATAGTAGCCTCATTAGACCGTACATCTTTCTTGGTATATCCAGATAATAGGTAGGAGCATAAACTGAAACATTCTGGAGCTACAAAGATAGTTATTAAATTCTTAGCACCGCATAAAAACATTCCTCCTAGAGTAGCTGTTAATACGAATAACAGAAACTCTGTTATAGCCATTTTTGTACAATACAATAATCTTAATTTTGTTAATAATTCCAAATTTGATCAAATAAAATTGTATTCAAATAGGTATACCAAAATCTTCTTTTCGGCACTCACAAAAGATAAAAATTTAGACCTAAAATGAAGAAAGGCATCTGTGCACAAATATCTGCCATAAAAAGGCCGAGCCATAGCAGATAAGAAGCTATACGACTCAACTCCAACTATTACTCTAGATCGTATATACTTTATTTTTATTTCGATCTTATTTGTATATTTTTCTTCCCTAAGTCTAAGTGGATTACTTTGAGAGAGAAAACAAAGCAGGGGGAATTCTTCACTGGGGGAAATCCTTTGATTGCGTATTGAATATAGATCCATGTCTTTCTTGTTCCACTAGCTAGGACCAAATTCTCACATGTCCGTTTCGTTATTACAACCTTCTTTTTTGATGTCAAAGACCAGAAGCTACGCGCAAATTCTCATTGGATCTCGGTTGTTCTTAATAGCGATGGCTATTCATTTAAGTCTTCAGGTAGCACCACTAGATCTTCAACAAGGTGGAAATTCTCGTATTCCGTATGTACATGTTCCTGCGGCTTGGATGAGTATTCTTGTTTATATCGCTACGGCTATAAACACTTTCTTTTTCCTATTATAAAACATCCCCTTTTTCTTCACTCTTCCGGAATCGATACAGAAATGGTTGCTTTTTTTACGTTGTTTACCTTAGTTACTGGGGGGTTTCGGGGAAGACCTATGTGGGGCACCTTTTGCTCATGATCATGGTTTAAATGGATCGAGTTTGCTGGAAAATGTAGGTTATGACAATAAATCTAGTTTACTAATTGTAAAACGTTTAATTACTCGAATGTATCACCAGAATCATTTGATTATTTCCGCTAATGATTCTGACCAAAATAAATGTTTTGGGTACAACAAGAATTTGTATTCTCAAATGATATCAGAGGGATTTGTAGTCATTGTGGAAATTCCATTTTCCTTACGATTCCTACGATTAGTATCTTCGAGGCCAGAAATCATAAAATATTCTAATTTACGATCAATTCATTCAATATTTCCATTTTTATAGGGAATTTCTAGAGAAGATCACCAAGATTTTGTGATCCGCTGCCGAACTTGTTCCAATTCACTGAGCATTCTCAATATTCAATATTATGCCTTGAAGAGGACTCATCATTTATGTATGATTTGATTTCTCGTCCACTGCCCCTTCTTTCGAATAGGTTTCGAATATAAAAAAATTTATTGGTCTCTAACTCGACCTAGTAAAGTAAAATCCCTGAACTCAATTCGGTTATCCTTTCCTATTCTTAATAACCACCTGAACCATGAATTGTCTCATGACTCATCAATCAGATAGACGCAGATAGAATACATATTTGTTTATATTGCTCTTATACAAATAAACCTCTCTTGGTTTCGCCTCACTTCAGATAATCTGATTAGATTATCTCTAAATCTAACTAAATCTAAAGAATTAAAGAAAAGGACTTCAAAATTTTTTTTTTATTCTTTCTATATTTCTATTCTATATTATAAATAAAATTCTAAATTAGAATATAGAATATTATATAAATTATTAAAAATTATTAATATTTTAATATTCTATAAATATTAATTTTTTCTCTTTTTTATATTATAATTAAAATTATAGGTTTTAGGTTTATTTTTATTTATTTTTTATTTCAGTAAAATATTAGTAAACAAAAAAAAAAAAAAGAAAATAAAGAAGATAAGAAATCTCGCTTTGATTCAATATCGTTTGATTCTATATCAAAATAGGTCTTTTTATGACTTTTGTTGTTTCAATAACAAGGCTTTTTGTTTTGGTTTCAAATTAATTGTTTTCAAATTAAATAAATCATTTTATCTTATTACGATTGAACAAGACAAAAGAGGCCCGGCCCGGCTAGGCACTGACCAGGCCAAGCCGTGGAAATAAAGGGCCCTTTCAGACGAAATCAAAGAGGTTTTTTTATTTATTATTAATAAAAATAAAAATATCATTTTTTATTTTTTTTCATTATTTCTATTTTTTCTTTTTTCTATTTATATATTATATAAAATACAGAATATATCTATTAAACATAAAGCAAAAGTGAAGCAAGTTGTTATGATTCAACCAGCGGACGTATAGTTTATAGACTCCGAAAAAAGATTCCAATGATTAGATGGTTTTTTCCAATTTCAACATTCATTTTGGGGGTATACAATTCGAAGTTAAAAATTTCAAGCAACTTATTTTCTTCCAATAAAGAAAGTTAGAATTAAGTTAAGGAATGATAAATATGAAAATAAGAGCCTCCTACCAAGAAAAAATATTTTGTTTTGGTTCGGCCCATAATCATATATGAAATAGCGGACGGTATAAATTTAGAAACACTTTTCCCCTGGGACCCGTTGCAGAAAAGTGATAATCTAGAACTTAGAGTTGTAAATTATATTCTTTATGGAAACGGCAAACCAATTCAGGGAATTTCTGGCACAAGCATTCAATTAGTTCGGACTTGTTTAGTGTTGAATTGGGACCAAGACAAAAAAAACTTCTTCTATCGAAGAGGCCCACGCTTCCTTTGTTGAAGTAAGGACAAATGGTCTGATTCGAGATTTCCTAAGACGCCATATCCCCCCTTTTTTTTATTAGGGTCTTGATGCCACTCTTCTTTATTTGTTTATTTATATTAGGCCGGAACCGTTGAATTCATTAGATCCAATTTTTCAATTTTTTTGATTCCTTACATTTTTTTTTACCATTCCCGGCGGTATCAAGATGCCGCTGTGTCGAAATATCTTATCCATCTCTACAGGAAAATAGAACTCCGAATCATTCTCTTGAAGTCCATCCTCTTCATCATAAATGATCCGCTTGCCCCGAAATGACCTGGCCCAATAGGGAAATCCCAATTCATTGGGCCTTTCGATACAATCAAATAGAAAGGCCCAAGGGCTCCATATTCTAGGAGCCCAAACTATGTGATTGAATAAATCCTCCTCTATTCGTTGCGGGTCGAGGACTCCTTCTCCTTTCCCTTCTTCAAACTCCGATTCGTATTGTTCATAGAGAATGATTAGTGGATTTGTACTGTAAAATGGCTCCATTGAGTCCTGTATCGTTTATAGAACCAATTCCTATAATTATGAAACCCATATGAGATACGGAGGAATAAGCTATTCTTTTTTTTAAATTACGTTGCCCTGGAGATGTTGAAGCTGCATAGATTATTTGAATTGTGCCTACTATGATCAAAAGAAATTCTTACTTTAATCTCTAATATTTTTACTTTAATCTCTAATCAAGAACGTGTGATAGGACGTTTTCGATTGTTTCATAGAGCCAATTGGAGACGTAGATCAAATGGGAAAGGTGGGAAAGAAAGAAATAAGGGTATGCGGTAGATAGTAAATACCTTATGAATTCTAAGGCTCTCCTTTACTTTAATTAAAATTAAGGGGA